>NW_006792210.1:2102808-2105046 GCF_000442215.2 Lipotes vexillifer | reverse complement strand
TTTTGCGGTACGCGGGCCTCTCACTGTTGTGGCCTCTCCCGTTGCGGAGCAATAGGCTCCGGACGCGCAGGCCCAGCGGCCATGGCCCACAGGCCCAGCCGCTCCACGGCACGCGGGATCCTCCTGGACCGGGGCACGAACCCGCGTCCCCTGCATCGGCAGGCGGACTCTCAACCACTGCACCACCAGGGAAGCCCCAGCTGTGTGGTTTTTTAAATGCCCTTTATCAGGTTGAGGAAGTTCCACTCCATTTCTCAGTTTGTTTTTATCATGTAATGGTGTTGTATTTTGTCAAATGCTTTTTCTGCATCTATTAAGATGATCGTGTGACTTTCATTTTAATTCTGTTGATATATTAATTGATTTTCAGTTGTTGAACCAGTTTAGCATGTTTGGGATACATCCCACTTAGTCATGGTATAAAATTCTTTCTATATGTTTCTGGATTTGGTTTCCTAGTATTTTGTTGAGGACTTTTACATCCACATACATAAAAAATATTGGTTTGTAGCTTTTCTTTTTTTCTTGTGATGAGTTGAGAAATCTTCCCTCCTCTTCTGTTATTTAGAAGAGTTTGTGAAGAATTGGTATTCTTTAAATGTTTGGTAGAAGTCAGTGATGAAGCTGTCTGGGTCTGGGTTTTTCTTTGTAAGTTGCGTTTTTATTACTAATTCAATCTCTTCATGTGTTTTAGCTGTATTCAGATTTCCTATTTCTTCTTGAATCAGTTTTAGCAGTTTGTATCTTTCTAGGAATTTGTCCATTTCAGGTGAATTATGTAATTTGTTGGCATACAGTTATTCATTGTATTTATTTATAAGCCTTTCTATTTAGTTGGGTCTGTAGTAATACCCCCTCTTTCATTTTTGATTCTATTAATTTGAATTTTATCTTTTTTTTTCTTGGTCAGTCTAGCTAAAGATGTGTCAATTTTGTTGATCTTTGCAGAGAACTAGCTTTTGGTTTTATTTGTTTTCTCTACTTTCCATTCTGTATTTCATTAGTTTCTGCTCAGTCTTTATTATTTCATTCCTTCAGCTTGCTTTACGTTTAGTCTGCTCTTCTTTTCCCACTGTCTTTACGTGAAGTGTTAGGTATTGATTTCTTTCTTCTTACAGGCATTTACAAATATAAATTTTCTTTTCAGCACTGCATTAGCTGCCTTCATATTTTAAAGATAGCTTTTCTGGATACAGGATTCTTGGTTGACAGTGTTTTTCCTTTGAGCACTTTGACTATATTATTGCACTCCCTCCTAAACTCAATTGTTTCTGCTGAGAATTCAACTTTTAATCTTATTGGGACTCCCTTGTAAGTAATGATTCATTTTTCTCTTGCTGCTTTGAAGACTTTCTCCTTGTCTTTGACTTTCAGCATTTTTACTGTTTCTGAATCTCTTTGTGTTTATCATCCTTGGAGGGTTTTTTTTGTTTGTGTTTTTTTGTGTGTGTGCTACCTCAGTGTGTAGGTTAATGTTTTTCAATAAATTTGGGAAGTTTTCAGCCATACTTCCTTGAATATTTTTTTCTGCTACTTTATCTCTCTCCTTTCTTTCTGGTGCTCCCTTTATGTGTATGTTGGTGCATTATATGGTGTCTCACATTTCTCTGAGACTATTTTTCTTCATTCTTTTTTCTCTGTTCTTTGGCTTCCATAATTTTTGTCCTCAAGATCATTTGTTCGTTTTGTGTGTGCCAGTTCTAATCTACTGCTGAACTCATCTAGTGAATTTTTTAAATTTTGGAACTATATTTTTCAACCCTATAATTTCCATCTGATTCTTTTTATAATTAATTTCTTTCTCTTTGTTGGCATTCTGGATTTGATACAACATTGTAATCATACCTTCCTTTTCTTGCTTAATCATGGTTTCCTTTAGTTCTGTGAACTAAATGGTTACTTCAATGACTTTTTCTGATAATTTTTGTATCTGGTCTCTCACAGGCAATTTGTGCTGCCTATTTTTATTTTGGTGTATGGATTATACTTTCCTATTTCATGCATACCTTGTAATTTTTTGTTGGAAACTGGACATTTTATACTGTAGCAACTGTGGGTACTGCCCCCACCCTGGGGCTTGTTATTTTTACTATTTCTTTATTTAGTGACTAACTGGGTTATTTTAGTGAAGGCCGTTCTCCCTTACCCCACAGTATTCAACTTCTGATGTTGCTGAGGGAGGCATAGTTTTGGGTATGCCCACAATCACTCTGCAATGTCAGTAGATTTCTCTTACTC
>NW_006792210.1:2083816-2102720 GCF_000442215.2 Lipotes vexillifer | reverse complement strand
AGATTTCTCTTACTCTTTCCCTGGCCAAATTCAGCTGTTAAACTCCTCTAATTGAAGCCTATTGCTCTGTTGTTTTCAATAATGCTCTGGGGCATAAATCACTCTACAAACTAACCCCATCAAACTCTGGCTCCTTTGACAGATTAATTTCTGAGGTTGGTGTGTGATTTTTGTTCTGACGCTGGGAGGGCTCTCCCTAGCTCTTTTATTCTTTGGTTCTCTCCAGCAAACTAGCTGGCCTACAGTTTAGTCTGTATCTTTAGTCTCTTCCCAGTTGCCTTTCACCACAAACTCCTTTGTTTTTGAAAGTGCTTTTAGGCTTAAATTTTCATTCTCTCTTGCAAATGAAGTTAGCTCCTTTGGAAAGAGATTAGGATTTATCTGTTTTATGGTTTGTTTCTTCCCCCCAAGTTAAACCTCTGCATCAGTGTTCTGGAGTGAGGGCTGGGGACAATGGCAAGCTTCTTTCTGAGTGACAACCCTGCTCAGTGGAGTGGGTGGGCAGCAGCCTCAGGTGTCTTCACTTTACCTGTCCTAGCACAAGTCAGGGCAAGAGTGATCAGGGCCTCAGTATCTCAGTGTGCTATACCCAAGGTGTAGGGTCTCTGTTCCACAAGTGGGGGTTAGGCAGAAGGGAACCCATCTCTTAGCCACACTTGCCTGGGACTAAGCCTCAATATCAGGTAGCTGAGAGCAGGATGAAAATCACTGATATCCTGCTCCCCCTAGGAGGAAAGCCTTCTGTCAGGATATTGGGTAGAGAGGGAGTCCTGTATTCCTGGCTGAAAACAGTCTGGAGTGGAGTCTTTGCCTTGCTGAGCTGATGGGGAGGGAAGGTGTGATCTTGGATCAAATATCACAGTCTCTTGTCTTTCTTACTGAATTTTCATAGATGTTCTTGAGTAGATTATTCATCATTTGCTATTTTACCCCTTAAGACCATTTCCAGAGGCTTTAAAATTTTTGTTTCTTTTTAGTTTTCACCAATTTCGCTAAGGACTGGATCAGTGGAATTGCCCAAGCTGTTGGTGCCGGAAGCTAATCGCCCTATTAGTATTTGCTATAGATCATTTTGGTAGGTGTGATTAGAGTTGGTGAGTGATTGAAAGAAAACAACTGGAGTCAGGCGTTATTATGTGTCAAAGATGTAAATAATGAGAACCTGAACTAAGATGGTTTAAGAGAGTCGAGGATTTGGTGATTGTGTGTATGGAACAAGGCAAAGAAGTCAGAAATACCCCCCAGGTTTCTAATACAGGTGATTGTGTGGATAAAGCTAGTTCCATCTAAGTGATGAACATGGGAGGAGGACTCTGGTTGGGACATGTTGAGTTTGAGGTGCTTGTGGATCACACACAGATGTGTGAACCCCAGGGGAGAGGTCCAGGATGGAAATATATGTTTGGAAATCACCAACATTTAACATGGTAATGAAAACCACAAAAGTAAATGGAATTGTTAAAAATAAATAGAGAATAAGAAAAGCCGTGTACAGAGAACAGAACCCTGAAGGGGAAGAGGCAGGCCCAGAAGGAGTCCCTGAAAGGTAAAAGGAATAGTGAGAGCAGAGTGCAGTTTAATAGGAACCTAGTGCTTCAAGAAGTAACTGATCAACTCATTGTCTAATGTAGCAGAGTTCCTATAGGATAAGGATGTTAAAATACAGATTGAATTTAGCAATTTCTGCTCCCTGTCTCCTTGTTCAAATGGAAAATTCCTATGTAACTTTCAAGACTGCTCACGCATCACATGCTAAGCCTTCTGTGAATCTTCCCCCTGTCACCCATTCTCCCCTTTCTTTTCCAGGTAGATTTGGACACTCCTCCTCCATGTTCTCAAAAACTGCTATTCATAATTTTATTATAGCACTTGTCAAAGAGCTTTGTAAATGTTTGTCATTTTCTTGCATTAGACTAAGAGTATCCTGAGAGTTGAGGAATTTTATACTGTTCATTATAGTGTCATTTCACTTAGTACGGTGCCAGGTACATAGAAGGTACAAAAAAATCAATATTTGGTAGTGCATAAGATGACTTGAAACAATTTTTTATAAAAGATAGTTGAAGGAACTGAAAATATTTATCAAAGAGGAAAAAGGATCTTAAGAGCGGTCTACTGTCTTCAGATATTTGAAGGGTTGACATATATAGGCAAGAGGGACTTAACTTGTTTTCAGTGACCACTAAGACTGGGATGAATGGGAAAAAATGTCAAGAAAGGAGTATTTGCCTTATTTGAGAAATGGTTTACTAAATGATCAATGCAGGCATCAAATGAGTTTTCTTTTAGGTAGTGACAATTTCCTACAACTGAAAGTAGCCAGTTAAAAGATGGATGACTGCTTGTGGAGGATATTGTAGATTGCATTCACACATCAAATGTGTGGCTGAATTTGATGATCTTAAAAATATTTTTATCCATCCTGGAGTTTTTCATAATAATGTTTCAAAATTCCATGTATTGTCAGCCTATGTACATGTTTCAAAATCAGCAAACCATAGTCTTGGGATCCTGGTCTCAGAAAAAAAGAAAATCAGTGTTGTCAGATTTAGCAAATAAAAATATAGGAGGCCCAGTTTAATTTGAATTTCAGATAAAAAAGAAAATGTTTTAGTATAGCCGTGTAATATTTGGGGTATACATACTTAAAAAATTCACTGTTTATCTGAAATTTAAACTTAACTGATTATCCTGAATTTTATCTGGTAACGCTATCTCTGATGTCATGTACAAAATATTCAACTGCTATCATTGATAATATAGCAGGTTGGGGGCTTCCTTGGTGGTGCAGTGGTTAAGAATCCACCTGCCAATGCAGGGGACATGGGTTTGAGCCCTGGTTGGGGAAGATCCCACATGCCGCAGAGCAACTAAGCCTGTGCGCTACAACTGAGCCTGCACTCTAGGGCCCGCGAGCCACAACTACTGAGCCCGCATGCCACAACTACTGAAGCCTGTGTGCCTAGAGCCTGTGCTCTGCAGCAAGAGAAGCCACCACAGTGAGAAGCCCACGCACGGCAACAAAGAGTAGCCCCCACTCGCCACAACTAGAGAAAGCCCACACACAGGAATGAAGACCCAATGCAGCCAAAAAATATAAATAAATAAATTTAAAAAATATTATTAAAAAAAGAAAAAATAGAGCAGGTGGGTTTTTAATATTGTGCCACAGGAAATGTCATAATTCTCAGGTGTTGCTGTGTAAAGAAGGGGTTCCATTTATGGCTCATATACTAAGGGAAAGTGACCTTTTCTCACTAAAAGTCGCTTATAATACACCACCATCACCACAGTGGCAGAGGAACATTTGGTGTGCAGAGACTAAACACAGAACTGCATCATCATGCAGCAATAGACATCTCCTTTTGGGCATATGTAGAAGCAAAGCTTCCCTTAGAAATAAGTAGATGAAAAACTCACAAGTATATATTTGTAGTTCGAGCAAGTATATACACAAAAGCAAGAGTTGGTAAGAAAAGCCTTGAAGTAAGAAATGGATAGCCCAGTGCATACCAGATGGCATGAGACAACTCATATACAAAGGGTTAATCACCCCAGTATATGCAAACATCTTCCAGTGAATAACAAAAAGCTAACAGAGAAGTAGACAAAGGATGTGAACAGGCAGTTTGCAGAAAAATAGATACATATGGCCCTTATTTCCATTTAATTTAATGATATGCACTCATAAGAGACCTGCTAATTAAAGTTATATTGAGATGCCATTATCACCTTTTAGATGGAAATAAATCCAAAGGCTAGTGAGGCTGTGGCATGGGGAAATAGCCACTCTCACATATTGCTGATGGGAGTGCAAATTGCACAATCCGTATGGAGTCCAGTTGGGTGATACCTTGCAATATTCAAATGCATTCACTTCTAAGAAAGTAGTCTACAGATTGACTCTCACAATGTGCAAAGTGAAATATGTGTTGATATATGTACCTGTTTACTGATCACAGCATTGTTTATAATACCAAAAACAAGGTAAATATCTACCATTAGGGGCAGACTAGATAAATTATATATCCATACAATGGACTGTTATGTAAATGTAAAAAAAAAAAAAAAAGAATGATGAAGCTCTATTTACCAACGAAGATTTCCAAGATAATACAATTAAATGAGGAGGAAAAACAAGATGCAGAAAATTGTGTTCAGTGTGCTGCCATTCTAATAAAAAGGAGAGAGCAATAAGAATCATTATTTTTATGCCTAAAAACCACCAGACAGCTATACAGGAAACTCAAAAGAGCATTTACCTGTTTGGAAGTGGGGTTGGAAATTGGGTAGAGATGAAAAAAATGTATGGGAGGGAGACTTTTCAATTTCTACACTTTTAAACTTAATTTTTGCATCATGTGAGTGATTATTTTCAAAAACGTTGAATAAAGAATTCTGTGATCATTAGCTTTGGTTGAGTAACACATTTTTTACGAAGAAACTCTTCTTACCACACCCCATGGACCTACCCATCTAGAAATAGGGAAATTATATCGGGCTAGATTGGTACAGTGTCAGTGGCATTTGTCAACATTGAGAAGAACTCACTCTTTTTTTTTTTTTCCCTTTCGGTATGCGGGCCTCTCACTGTTGTGGCCTCTCCCGTTGTGGAGCACAGGCTCCGGACGCTCAGGCTCAGCGACCATGGCTCACGGGCCCAGCCGCTCCGCGGCATGTGGGATCTTCCCGGACCCGGGACACGAACCCGTGTCCCCTGCATCGGCAGGCGGACTGTCAACCACTGCGCCACCAGGGAAGCCCAGAACTCACTCTTTTAATCTAACATGTCTTAATATCCAAAACATTAATGTATTAATGTGAAGCTTTAAGTTATTTCTCTATAGACATATTTGTGTGAACTTGTGGACTTGTTCTAATTCCTCTGCTCAGTGATATTATCATTTCTCTTTATATGAATCCCTGTTCACCTGATTTCATTGCCTTTATTTTTCATTTCAAATTTTCTCTTGTTAGTTCTGCCTCATCTCACCTTGGTTCTTCCCGCACCATCTTCCTGCCTTTTCATTTGCACATACCATGTCTATTAGTCTATCACTTTCAGTATGACAGGGTGCATACGCTTGCAAGCATGCACATCTGCGTGGAATTGTGCATTCTTATTTCTTGGTTCTGTGAATCTGTGTTGGTGGCATCAGCCTACTCAAACTTCCGTTTTTTATATTCTCAAATCCCTTCCAGTTGAAAAACGTCAGTAAACTAACAGATCACTTTTAGAACTTCCTATACATATGAAATGATAGCCTGGTGGCTTGGAAATAGTATGTGCTGTTGAGAAGAGGACCATTTCGTCTTTCTTATGCTCTGTGGGACTAGGGTAGGAGCGGGTAGATGTTGATAATAGGAATCTTGACTCTACTGGGATTGGCTCAGGAAGTGGGACAGGCTTGAGTTTACAGGTTGGTCCATCAGATAAAGAGAGAATTGGAAGAGACCAAAAGGGCTGAAATATGTGATGAATGGTAGATTGATGTTAGCTCTTCCATGTGCTTTTGCCTGAACCAAGGCTTGTGTTCTTAAATTAGGGACAGTTTTAGCTGTGGAATTTCTGGGATCAGCCTGTAGATGGGGAACGTATTTTTTCAGGATTGGGAAAGAGCAGGGTATTTTTTTAATGCTTCTGATATTTACCAAGTTGGTGCTTCTGTGAAAGGTCAGCCTTATTAACCTCACCTTTCTTACACCTGCTGACTCAAGAAAACGAAAAGGAACCCCCAATGGTGGCTCTTGGCCTATCATTCATTGGCATGACTCAGGATTACTAGAGGCAGTATTAAAGAGGTATTGAGAAGAGGGGGTTGAGATCCTGTTCCAGGGCATATGTGAGTGGGTATATGTGTGTCCAGTCAGGGTTGATGGGGCTGAGAGTATCGGGTACAGGGTAAAGGCATGGCATACCAGGTCACAGCACAGGCTAAAGATGGTTTCGATGTTTCAATCAGGTGGAGAGAATCCAGTCAATCAAAAACCGAGTAGGATGTATAGAAGATAGGTAGGTGGGTGGTAGTCATCCTCTGGGAGATCTGTGCATAAGGAGAGACTATAGTTGACTAGGGAAAACTATACCATTAGCTACCATCTTCCTCACAACTCCCCATGCAGTCACAAGGCTGGGTGAGAAGTTCTGGGAAAGCTCTTGACCCCTAAGGGGATCAGGACAGCAAGCAGGTTAGTTGAGTGATTAAGGATAATAGTAACAATGGGTTACATGTAGCATGTCCTTGTCATGTTTAGACCCGGTTAAGTGTGTTAAATGTATCATCTCATTTAATCTTCCCAATGATCCTATGCTGCATGTATGATTATTTTCCTAACTTTACAGTTTTGAAAATTGAAGTTCAAAGAAATTGAGTTATTTGTACAGTCTCATAGCATTTCAATGCTAGTTAGGATATGAACCGTGAAATCTGATTCTACATCCCAAGCTCTTAAACTTTAAGGACCAAAGTAAGAACTGTGGACTCAGTCTGGGATAGCAGTGGCAAGGGAAAGATGCAATTTGGGGACAAACCAGGCACCTCTCTGTCTTTAGGCACAAAATCACCCATATATCTGTCAGCCATGTTGAACTGGGAAGCAATTTAGGGGCTCCTAACTTGTGACTGGAATCTAGCCTGGGGTTGGTAGCTTACTTTTAAGTCCCACTAACTGTTATGGTTGAGATTACAGATAAACTGTCTATCTCAGTCAGGAGCTGGGACATACCTGGGCCTAATAGAAGCAGCCATAAACTTCAGCTTTGAGGAAAAGAGGGAAGCAGAGGCAACACTGTGGCGTAAAAAGCCCTGCTTCCCAGCCAGGGCAAAGTCCTTTTCATGTGGAAAGGAGACCTGAAGTGGTGCCAAGCATGAGGGAGGGGAGGGGTTTGCTGTATTTTCTTTTCTCTGGCAGTCCTGTTGTTCTGTATTTGCCATTCAGTTTACATAATCTTCCTTTGGATCTAGACATTCCTACTTGAGAATGACTAGGTCTTTCGGGTCGTCATGGTACCCTTCAATAAACGACTTAAATTTGCTCAACTGGATGCTTGATGACCTGAAAGGCTAGACGTTCATTTTGAAAGTGAATACTACTGAGAAGCTGCCAGGGAAACACAAACCCCTCTATTTGAGTGAAAGCACTCCTTGACAGCAGATTTGTGGCCATCTAGCTTTCACCAAACAGGAACAGCTGCTGAAGGGGGACGGTGGCTTTCTGTTATTGTGAATCACTAAGGGCCACAGACATTTCAGGAAGGGGTTTTGAATGATGTATTAGCAGATTGATTGCTTGCTGTCAATCTCACTTTGAACCCTCTGGGCTTCCTCCTTAAGCTTTAGCACCTCTTTGTAGATACCGATTGGACTTTCCAACAGTGGCAAAGAAGCAGGAGGCAGGAGTCTGCACGTTTGCTTTTTCTATGTTTGGATAAGCAGTGAATATAAAAATAAAAATATATGACCTGAGTCATCATGTGCCTTTTTTTAGGTTGAGTACTATAGCACAAAGGCAGGCTGATATCAGCACTGTTCCAAAACCCAGAGGAGTTCTGTGTTGTCACTTGTTCAGCAATCAGCTAATGGGCAGACCTTGCACAATAACTTGCTCACTAAGGACATTTGCACTTCTCCCAGAACACCAGGTCCTGCAAGATGAGTGACAAAAATGAGACAATCAGTATAGCGAGGGACTTCAAATGTCTTTCCTCCTTAGGAACTTTTCCAAAATCTCACAGTTGGTCTCTTTGATCATAGTTGCCTTGAGAGGTAACGGTATTGACGGGATTTAGTCAGTTACCAAGGAAGAAACTTAGCAACCATCTCACTCTCCTTTTGCAGAGCTCTCTTGATAGATACAGAAATCCCATGCATTGTGGAAGTTATCAGTCAGCTGGATGTTCTTAGGGGCCAGGAAATAAGAAGTCACACTGATGGATGAATCAAGAAAGACCTCCTCAAAGATCACTCACTGCCTGCGGGTAGCCAGGAAAAACCATTGCATGCAACGACCTAAAAATCTCAGCAAACATAAATCTGAATGACCTTGTCAATTGTTTTACAAAACAAGACAAAACACACTCTGGTTTGTTAAAACACAGAAACTCCAGATGAAGTTCCTCCTGAAATAATCTGTTCCTTAAAGATAAATAGCTAATCAGTGCTCACCTCCTAGAGTGTTGGAGTCCCTCTTTGGAATGCAGATTTGAGTGAGGGTAGAGTGGTGCTATAGTTCTGAGTTTGGATTCAGACAATCTATAATCAAATCCCAGAACACAATTAACTAGGTTAGCAGGGGCAGTGCCTTTAACACAGCCTTCCTCTGCCCATACATAATACCCATTAACCACTAATTAAAGCCACCGTCTTTGCTCTGCCAACAAAACTTCAAGACAAGTCCCTTTGCTTTTCCCTTTGATTACCATTCCTAAAGCCCTCTTTTCCAGAAATTCTAAAGTTATTCTTTGACCTTGCTCAAGGTACTTAAACTTTCATTTTGAAAAAGGTAAATAATAGCTTACTAAACTACGTTTCTTTCTTTCTTTTTTTTTTTTTTTTTTTTTTTTTTTTTCTTGCGTTATGCGGGCCTCTCACTGTCGTGGCCTCTCCCATTTGCGGAGCACAGGCTCCGGACGCGCAGGCCCAGCGGCCATGGCTCACGGGCCCAGCCGCTCCGCGGCACGTGGGATCCTCCCGAAACGGGGCACGAACCCGCGTCTCCTGCATCGGCAGGCGGACTCTCAAGCACTGCGCCACCAGGGAAGCCCTAAACTACGTTTCAATGTGGGGAGATTAAATCAAATAATATATGTAAAGAATTTACCATAATTGTTGAGATATATTCACCACTAAATAAATGGTAGCTTATTATCACCTTTTAAAATTAACAGCACTAATATTTTAATAATAATAACAGTACTTGTGGTTTTTATTATTGGTTGTGCTTAACTTGACTGAAGGCATTCCCTTTTACCTGGCACTATGTTACTTCTTGATTTTTTTTCCTCTTTTGGTTCCAATTGTATTTATACCACATAGGGGACATCCATACCTGAAACTGAGCAATTAAGACTTCTTGCATGCACATTTTTAAATGCTTCCTATTAAAAACTCACTATTTGTATAACCACTTCAAATGTGTATTTAGCTCTACTAGGTGCTAGGCTCTATGTCAAGCAGTGTCATGTTTAGATCAGGCTTGATTTTATTTTTTTATTTTTTTATTTTTTTGCGGTACGCGGGCCTCTCACTGCTGTGGGCTCTCCCGTTGCGGAGCACAGGCTCCGGACGTGCAGGCTCAGCGGCCATGGCTCACGGGCCCAGCCGCTCCATGGCATGTGGGATCTTCCCGGTCCGGGGCACGAACCCGCGTCCCCTGCATCGGCAGGCGGACTCTCAACCACTGCGCCACCAGGGAAGCCCAGGCTTGATCTTTTTAATGACATTAAAATGGAAAGGACTGAGAGGGGTCAGGACCAGGGAACTAGATGTCTCCCTTGGATTGGAGTAGGCTCTGTGAGGCAAACTCAAGTGTAGGTCCTAGAAAGAAGTCCAGGTCAACAAATCAATCATGAAAATCAGGAGACGACAGCACATGCAAGTAGTTCACTACGTCAGTCAACATCAAAGAATCCATTCAGGAAGCGATAAAGTGAGCCAAGGACAGCAATAAGCAATCCTGGATCAGTAGAAAGTCAACTGAGGCAGAGAATTGGAATAAGGGATGTCTGCTCTGTGACCATGTAACAGACCATGTCTGGTTGCATGATCCCATTCACTCGCTTAGAATATACTATTAAGAGCTGGTCCTTGATATTCAGCATATAGAACAGTAGAAGAGACATGAATTCTGAAGCCAGGTGAATGTGGTTAAAACTCCAGGTCTCGGGCTTCCCTGGTGGCGCGGTGGTTGAGAGCCCGCCTGCCGATGCAGGGGACGCGGGTTCGTGCCCCGGTCCGGGAGGATCCCACGTGCCGCGGAGCGGCTGGGCCCGTGAGCCATGGCCGCTGAGCCTGCGCGTCCGGAGCCTGTGCTCCGCAACGGGAGAGGCCACAGCAGTGAGAGGCCCGCGTACTGAAAAAAAAAAAAAAAAAAAAAAAAAACTCCAGGTCTCTTACTTATTTGCTAGATGATTTTAGGCACATTATATAATCTCTCTGACCTTTGATTTTCTTATCTCTAAGGTAGAAGTAATATATAATCAACAATTCAGGATTGTACACAGAATTAAAGCAGCTAGACTATATCTGGCATTTAGGGGGACTGTTCCCTTATTAGTGTTTATTAAAGTTGTGATCAGGTAGTAGAAGCTCCAGTTTTGAGCTTTCATTTTGAAGGTCTTTAGTCCCTGGGAAGGAAACTGGCAAGGGCAAAGCAGGACTTCAGTCTTAGAACGATGGCCCCAGGCTGGTTATAAGACAGGGAACTATACTCTAACACAGGGAAAAAGTACAAATAAGGAATCCAACTACAAGGACTAAAGGTAGCCACTGAACAACCAGCAAGCTATAGTGCCAAACAACTAGTAAGACAGGAACACCATCCGACCCATTAACAGAGAGGCTGCCTAAAATCATAATAAGGTCACAGACACCCCAAAACACACCACCGGACATGGTCCTGCCCACCAGAAAGACAAGATCCAGCCTCATCCACCAGAACACAGGCACCTGTGCCATCCACCAGGCAGCCTACACAACCCACTGAACTAACCTTAGCCACTGGGGACAGAAACCAAAAACAACGGGAACTACCAAACTGCAGCCTGCAAAAAGGACACCCCAAACACAGTAAGTTAAGCAAAATGAGAAGACAGAGAAACACAGAGCAGATGAAGGAGCAAGGTAAAAACCCACCTGACCAAACACATGAAGAGGAAATAGGCAGTCTACCTGAAAAAGATTTCAGACTAATGATAGTAAATATGATCCAAAATCTTGGAAATAGACTGGAGAAAATATAAGAAACGTTTATCAAGGATCTAAAAGAACTAAAGAGTATACAAACAATGATGAACAACACAATAAATGAAATTAAAAATTCTCTAGATGAAATCAATAGCAGAATAACTGAAGCAGAAGAACGAATAAGTGACCTGGAAGATAACATAGTGGAAATAGCTACCACAGAGCAGAATAAAGAAAAAAGAATGGGAAGAATTGAGGACAGTCTTAGAGACCTCTGGTATAACATTAAATGCACCAATCTTCAAATTATAGCGGTCCCAGAAGAAGAAGAGAAAAAGAAAGGGACTGAGAAAATATTTCAAGAGATTATAGTTGAAAACTTCCCTAATGTGGGAAAGGAAATGGTCAAGTCCAGGAAGCACAGAGAGTCCCATACAGGATAAATCCAAGGAGAAACATGCCAAGGCACATATTAATCAAAGTATCAAATATTAAATACAAAGAAAAATATTAAAAGTAGCAAGGGAAAAACAACAAATAACATACAAGGGAATCCCCATAAGGTTAACAGCTGATCTTTCAGCAGAAACTCTGCAAGCCAGAAGGGAGTGGCAGGACATATTTAAAGTGATGAAGCAGAAAAACCTACAACAAAGATTACTCTACCCAGCAAAGATCACATTCAGATTCAACGGAGAAATTAAAACCTTTACAGACAAGCAAAAGCTAAGACATTTCACCACCGTCAAACCAGCTTTACAACAAATGCTAAAGGAACTTCTCTAGGCATGAAACACAAGAGAAGGAAAAGACCTACAATAACAAACCCAAAACAATTAAGGAAATGGTAATAGGAACATACATATCGATGACCATAAATGTAAATGGATTAAATGCTCCCACCAAAAGACATAGAATGGCTGAATGGATACAAAAACAAGACCCATATATATGCTGTCTACAAGAGACCCACTTCAGACCTAGGGACACATATAGACTGGAAGTGAGGGGATGGACAGAGATATTCCATACAAATGAAAATCAAAAGAAAGCTGGAGTAGCAATGCTCATATCAGACAAAATGGACGTTAAAATAAAGACTATTACAAGAAACAAAGAAGGACACTATATAATGAACAGGGATCAATCCAAGAAGATATAACGATTGTAAATATTTATGCACCCAACATAGGAGCACCTCAATACATAAGGCAAATGCTAACAGCCATAAAAGGGGAAATCGACAGTAACACAATCATTGTAGGGGACTTTAACACCTCACTTTTACCAATGGACAGATCATCCAAAATGAAAATAAATAAGGAAACACAAGCTTTAAATGACACATTAAACAAGGTGGACTTAATCGATATTGACAGGACATTCCATCCAGAAACAACAGAATACACTTCTCAAGTGCTCATGGAACATTCACCAGGAGAGATCATATCTTGGGTCACAAATCAAGCCTTGGTAAGTTTAAGAAAATTGAAATTGTATCAAGCATCTTTTCTGACCACAGTGCTATGAGACTAGATATCAATTACAGGGAAAAAAAAATACAAACACATGGAGGCTAAACAACACACTACTTAATACCCAAGAGGTCACTGAATAAATCAAAGAAGAAATCAAAAAATACCTAGAAACAAATGACCATGAAAACACGACGACCCAATACCTATGGGATGCAGCAAAAGCAGTTCTAAGAGGGAAGTTTATAGCAATACAATCCCACCCCAGGAAACAAGAAACATCTCAAACAACCTAACCTTATACCTAAAGCAATTGGAGAAAGAAGAAGAACAACAAAAAACCCCAAAGTTAGCAGAAGGAAAGAAATCATAAAGATCAGATCAGAAATAAAAAGAAATGAAGGAAACGATAGCAGAGATCAATAAAACTAAAAGATAAACAACACTGATAAACCATTAGCCAGACTCATCAAGAAAAAAAGGGAGAAGACTCGAATCAATAGAATTAGAAATGAAAAAGGAGATGTAACACCTGACCCTGTAGAAATACAAAGGATCGTGACAGATTACTACAAGAAACTATATGCCAATAAAACGGACAAGCTGGAAGAAATAGACAAATTCTTAGAAAAGCACAACCTTCCGAGTCTGAACCACGAGGAAATAGAAAATATAAACTGAACAATCGCAAGCACTGAAATTGAAACTGTGATTTAAATCTTCCTACAAACAAAAGCTCAGGACCAGATGGCTTCATAAGTGAATTCTACAAAACATTTAAAGAGCTAACACCTATCCTTCTCAAACTCCTCCAAAATATAGCAGAGGGAGGAATACTCCCAAACTCATTCTATGAGGTGACCATCATCCTGATACCAAAACAAGACAAAGACGTCACAAAACAAAGAAAACTACAGGCCAATATCACTGATGAACATAGATGCAAAAATCCTCAACAAAATACTAGCAAGCAGAATCCAACAGCACATTGAAAGTGTCATACACCATGATCAAGTGGGGTTTATCCCAGGAATGCAAGGATTCTTCAGTATATGCAAATCAATCAATGTGATACACCATATTAACAAATTGAAGGAGGAAAACCATATGATCATCTCAATAGATGCAGAAAAAGCTTTTGACAAAATTCAACACCGATTTATGATAAAAACTCTGCAGAAAGTGGGCATAGTGGAAACTTACCTCAACATAATAATGGCTATATATGACAAACCCACAGCCAATATTGTTCTCAATGGTGAAAAACTGAAACCATTTCCACTAAAAACAGGAACAAGACAAGATTGTCCACTCTCACCACTGTTATTCAACAGAGTTTTGGAAGTTTTAGCCACAACACTCAGAGAAGAAAATGAAATGAAATCTAATTGGAAAAGAAGATGTAAAGCTGTCACTGGTTGCAGAAGACATGATATTATACATAGAGAATCCTAAAGATGCTACCAGGAAACTATTAGAGCTGATCAATGAATTTGGTAAAGTATCAGGATACAAAATTAATGCACAAAAATCTTTTGCATTTTTATACACCAATGATGAAAAATCTGAAAGAGAAATTAAGGAAACACTCCCATTTACCACTGCAACAAAAAGAATAAAATACCTAGGAATAAACCTACCTAAGGAGACAAAAGACCTGTATGCAGAAAACTATAAGACACTGATGAAAGAAATTAAAGATGATACAAACAGATGGAGAGATATGCCATGTTCTTGGATTGGAAGAATCAACATTGTGAAAATGACTATACTACCCAAAACAATCTACAGATTCAGTGCAATCCCTATCAAACTACCAGTGCCATTTTTCACAGAACTAGAACAAAAATTTTCACAATTTGTATGGAACCACAAAAGACCCTGAATAGCCAAAGCAGTCTTGAGAAAGAAAAACAGAGCTGGAGGAATCAGGCTCCCTGACTTCAGACTATACTACCAAGCTACAGTAATCAAGACAGTATGGTACTGGAACAGAGACCGAAATATAGATAAATGGAACAGGATAGAAAGCCCAAAGATAAACCCACGCATATATGGTCACCTTACTTTTGATAAAGGAGGCCAGGATATACCATGGAGAAAAGACAGTCTCTTCAATAAGTGGTGCTGGGAAAACTGGACAGCTACATGTAAAAGAATGAAATTAGAACACTCCCTGCCTAACACCATACAGAAAAATAAACTCAAAATGGATTAAAGACCTAAATATAAGGCCAGACACTATAAAGCTCTTAGAGGAAAACATAGGCAGAGCACTCTATGACATAAATCACAGCAAGATCCTTTTTGACCCACCTCCTAGAGAAATGGAAATAAAAACAAAAATAAACAAATGGGACCTAATGAAACTTAGAAGCTTTTGCACAGCAAAGGAAACCATAAACAAGACCAAAAGACAACCCTCAGAATGGGGGAAAATATTTGCAAATGAAGCAAGTGACAAAGGATTAATCTCCAAAACATACAAGCAGCTCATGCAGCTCAATATCAAAAAAACAACCCAATCCAAAAATGGGCAGAAGACCTAAATAGATATTTCTCCAAAGAAGATATACAGATTGCCAACAAACACGTGAAAAAATGCTCAACGTCATTAATCATTAGAGAAACGAAAATCAAAACTACAATGAGGTATCACCTCACACCAGTCAGAATGGCCATCATCAAAAAATCTACAAACAATAAATGCTGGAAAGGTGTGGAGGAAAGGGAACACTCTTGCACTGTTGGTGGGAATGTAAATTGATACAGCCACTAGGGAGAACAGTATGCAGGTTCCTTAAAAAACTAAAAATAGAACAACTATATGACCCAGCAATCCCACTACTGGGCATATACCCTGAGAAAACCATAATTCAAAAAGAGTCATGGACCACAATGTTCATTGCAGCTCTATTTACAATAGCCAGGACACGGAAGCAACCTAAGTGTCCATCGACAGATGAATGGATAAAGAAGATGTGGCACATAGATACAATGGAATATTACTCAGCCATAAAAGGAAACTAAGTTGAGCTATTTGTAGTGAGGTGGATGGGCCTAGAGACTGTCACACAGAGTGAGGTAAGTCAAAGAGAAAAACAAATACCATATGCTAACACATATATGTGGACTCTATAAAAAATGATTCTGAAGAACCGAGGGGCAGGACAGGAATAAAGATGCAGATGTAGAGAATGGACTTAAGGACACAGGGAGGGGGAAGGGTAAGCTGGGAGGAAGTGAGAGATTGGCGTGGACTTATATATTCTACCAAATGTAAAATAGATAGCTAGTAGGAGGCAGCTGCATAGCACAGGGAGATCACCTCAGTGCTTTGTGACCACCTAGTGGGGTGGGATAGGGAGGGTGGGAGGTAGAGGCAAGAGGGAGGAGATATGGGTATATATGTATATATATAGCTGATTCACTTTGTTATAAAGCAGAAATTAATACACCATTGTAAAGCAATTATACTCCAGTAAGGATGTTCAAAAAAAAAAAAATCCCATCATTGGAACTAGAGTGCAGAACAAGGGTGGGATTATGAGTAAGAGTAACATAATACTGAGTCTTGTGACCATGGTTAGAGCTCCTAAAATCCCTCCCAATTTACAGGATTATGATTTATTCTATAAATAAGAGTAAGTTTATAGACATCTCGGGGTGGGGGCGGGGAGAGTGGGAGGAGTAGCTTTAAATAAGGAGTTAAAGGGATTCAGGAACTGGGAGCTAGGAAGGACCAAAAATCTACATAAAAGACGCTGGCCTTGCATTCTAGGTCAGTGTTGTCAAACAGAACTTTCAGCAATTATTGAAATTTTCTGTATCTGCAGTGTCCAATATGGTAGCCATTAGCCACATGTGGCTATTGAGCCCTTGAAATGTGGCTCTGTAACGGGATTTATTTTTTAATTGTATTTAATTTATCCTACTTGGAGTTTCAGCTTCTTGGATTTATAGATTAATGTTTTTTCCCATCAATTTTGGGATATTTTGGGCCATTCTTTCTTCAAACATTCATTCTTCCCCTTGTTTCTCTCTTCTCCTTCTGGAAGTCCCACTGTGTGTATCTTAGTATATTTGTTGTTGTGCCACAGGTCTCTGAGGCTGGATTCATTTTTCTTCGTTTTTTTCCTTTCTCTTCTTCATGTTGCATGATCTCTATCAATCCGTTTTAAAATTCATGGATTCTTTCTTCTGATTGCTCAGGTTTGCTGTTGAGCCCTTCTAGTAAAATTTTCACTCCAGTTATTATACTTTTCATATCTAGAATTTCTACTTGATTCTTTTTTTTTTTTTGATAATTTCTATCTCCTTATTAATGTTCTCTATTTGGTAAGTCATTGTTTTCATACTTTCCTTTAGTTCTTTAGTCATGATTTCATATACTTCTTCGACCATATTTTAAAGCTCATTTAAAGCCTTTGTCTAGTAAGTCCAATGTCTGGGCTTCCTAAGGGGTGGTATCTATTGTTTTTTTCCTGTGTATGGGCAATACTTTCTTGTTTCTCTGCATGTCTCACAATTTTTTTGTTGTTGAAAACTGGACATTTTAAATAACATGGAAACTCTGGAAATCAGATTCTCTCTCTTCCCCAGGGTTTGTTATTGTTGCTGTTTGTTGTTTGTTTAGCGGTATTTCTGAACTAATCCTGTAAAGTCTGTATTCTTTGTCACGTGTAGCCACTGAAGTCTCTTGTTTGGTTAGTTTAGTGATCAGCCAATAATTGGCTAATTTAAAATAATTTAATTTAAATATAATCACTTGTGACTACTTTATTGAAGACTGCAGCTCTCAGTTCTTAAAATTATGTAGACAGTACTTACATATATGAAAAGCTAAATAATTCATCAGAATCAAAAATAGTCAACTTAGTGTTATCTCACATGATAAAAAAAAAAAAATAGTTTTCAGAGTAAGCTCATTAAAAACAAAAAGTCTTTCCCAAATAAGTAAGACTTGATTTGGGCCTTGAGGGAGTTTTAAGGTTTGTAATTGCATGTAATCCCAGACCAATGCAGGTTTTCCAACAAGATGAAAAGAGTGTTTATGGTAAATTAATCTGGTGATGGTGTGCAGGATAGATTGAAGGGGATGAGAGTTGTTTGGTCTCTTCCAAAGCAGAGAGGTTGGTGAAACTTAGAACATCTTGGAGCATGTCTCTAAGAAATGTAGAGAAATAGTTGCTGCTCGGGACCCGTGTATAGGCAAAAAAAATAAAATAAAATTATAAAGGGGGAAGGGTGTTCTTCCAAATAGGTCACTCAAATCATAACTCTTACTAGAACACCTCCTCTGTGCTGTGTGTTCTTTCAGAAACAAAATCTTGTATTTGTCAATGTACCCAAATTAAAAATACATATATGTTTGACCTAACAATTGCACTCCTAAGAATTTATCTTAAAGAGATTACAGTTACCCAAAAGTCATATGTACCAGATGTTCAGTGAACATTTTTTAATAGGAAACTTGGAAATATTGTTAATAGTCATCCAAAAAGGAGTTATTAAATAAATACAATGGAATAATATAAAACTGTTAGAAAAGGGCCTCCCTGGTGGCGCAGTGGTTGGGAGTCCGCCTGCCTATGCAGGGGATATGGGTTCGTGCCCCGGTCCGGGAGGATCCCACATGCCGCGGAGCGGCTGGGCCCGTGAGCCATGGCCGCTGAGCTTGCGCGTCCGGCAACGGGAAAGGCCACGACAGTGAGAGGCCCACATATCGCAAAAAAAAAAAAAAAACAACCCCGTGATGAACATCATTTGGTCCTCTGCTTCAGGGTCTCCCAAAACTTCAATCAAGGTGTCAGCTGGGGCTGTGGTCTCATCTGAGGCTTGACTGGGGAAGGATCCACTTTCAAACTCATGTCGTTGTCGGCAGCATTTAATTCTTTCTGAGCAGTTGCATGAGGGCCTCAATTTCTTGCCGGTTATCAGTCAGAGGCCACACTCATTTCCATTCTCTCTAGCTGTGTTGTCTTGGGCAAGTTACTTAACTACTCTGTGCTTTAGGTCCATCATCTATAAGATAGAGAAAATAGTGCTTATCTCAAAAGGTTGAAGAAATAACTGCATATACGGCCAGTTAATTTATGACAAAGGAGCCTAGAATATACAATGGGGAAAGGACAGTCCCTTCAATAAATGGTGTTGAGAAAAGTGGACAACCACATGCAAGAGAATGAAACCTTAAAATTTAACTCAAAATAGGTTAAAGACTTGAGCATAAGACCTGAAACCATAAAACTCCTAGAAGAAAACAGACTCCTTGACATTGGTCTTGGCAGTGAGTTTTTTTATTTGACTGCAAAAGCAAAGGCAACAAAGCAAAAACAAACAATGGGACTACATCAAACTAAAAAGCTGCACAGCAAAGGAAACCATCAACAAAATGAAAAAGCAATGTACAGAATAGGAGAAAAAGATTTATAAATCATATACCTGATAAGGAGTTAATATCCATAGTATATAAAGAACTCATACAACTCAATAGCAAAAACAAAAAACAAAAAAACAAAAGAA
>NW_006792210.1:2078528-2083791 GCF_000442215.2 Lipotes vexillifer | reverse complement strand
CGTCCGGCAACGGGAAAGGCCACGACAGTGAGAGGCCCACATATCGCAAAAAAAAAAAAAAAAACTGTTAGAAAAGAAAACAGACCCTTTTTTACATCCTGATTTGGGAAGATTCAGAGCAGTATGATTAACATGATCTCATTCATTCATTCAGTAAACAGCAAGCCTGGCATTGTGCCAGACACTGAAAATCCAACAGTGAAAAAGACATAATCACCATCCCCATGAAGTTTACGTTACAGAGGGGGCATTTTAAAAGTCACATGATAAGAAAGCACTGTATCAATTCACAAAATAATAGACCTTATAATAATTAATGGCATTTTAGGTTTTATGAGATATGCTAAATAAATAAAATAATCATACATTGTAATTTCTACTAAAGACCAAAAAAAAAAGGAAAAAATGGGACCTGAGAGAATGAACAATAAGAATAGGAATGGCCGCTTTAGAAAAGGAAGGCGTCTCTGAGGAGATCATGCTGAAGCTGAGTCCTAAAGAATGGGAAAGAGCCGGCCATTAGAACTTTTCTAGAACATTATAAGTTTTTTTATGACTTGACTTTTTTAAAAATCATGAGCCTGTATTGTTTGTATAATTTAAAATCTCATTAACCAATAATTATTAAAAAAATATAACCCACCATACTTGCTATTTTATATCCAGTATTTATTATTCTAAGATGTAATAATGATGACATTGCATAATGCCATGGATAAACCTAAGGGCCCATCCAAGTGTCAGATTGCTCATGGGCTCAGAATGTGTTGCTCCTAGGGTTTTAGGGGAACTTGAAAAAGCTGCTTCTTACGGCTTTTTATATTAGATTTAGGATACCTAGCAGTGTAGTCCATCAATAGCATGTGCTGTTTGATGAAGCTGAGCAGCGTCTTATTCTTTCAGTGCCTGGTATGTAGTTGGGGTGTGGGGGGCATCTTGAGGGGTATAATCAAACCTTTTTTTCTAAATGCCTCTTAACTCCCTGAGGAGACATACGTGAATTTGGAAAGTAAGTTTCACTGTTTTTATCTTTTGCTTAGTTTTTGTTTTTCCCAAAGGGTGGGATGATGATCAGGGATTTGGGAGACAGAACTTCTTACTTTAAATTATTGTATCTCAGCACTGAAAGGAATCCCTGGGGCTAATATTTGCTGCATTCTCGGTCTGATCCAGTTTGCACTTGTTGCTGTATAGCTGCTGTCCACCAGACAGGGAGACTGATTTGCAAGGATATTAGGCATGGTTTGAAAACATTTCTAGTGAATCTGATTACTCAGTTTGGGAAGCAGTACCACAAACTTTGAACTGTCTATTTGGGTCAGGGTATAGTATCCTTTTGGGAAAATCAACTGTGGCGTAAATGATTCCATTGTTCCTCTGAGTGACTTCAGGTTGCTAAGTGACTCAGTTCCGTGTTCCTGTCCTGCTGTTCCTTCCCAGTCTGTTGTTAGAGTCATGTTACTGTAGCAGCTCAGCCCATTACTAGAGCCACGTTATTTGTCAGCAGAGGCGTGGGGAAGGGGGAGTAAAGAAAAAAAAAACAAAAACCGGAAATAAGGGAAAGTGATTAAATGAGGTGTACATACCGTCATCCCTCGGTATCTGCAGGGGATTGGTTCCAGGACTCCTATGGATACCAATATCCATGGATGCTCAAGTCCTTTATATAAAAAGGTGTAGTACAGTGAACCCTAGCAGCTGGTTCCACACCCATGGAAGATCGATCCCCTGTTAGTTGAATCCCCATATGCAGAACCCAGGGCACTGGAGGTCCGACTCTGTGGAAGAATATTTTTGTGTACTAAAAAAGCCATTAGCTGGAAACATCTTGGCTGTTTCTAGACATTTGGGACCTTTCCCTGTTCAGCCTTTACCCCACCTTAGAAATCATATGTGGAGATCAGGTTTTGAAATATCTTTTCCTTATTTAGTTACAAACAGTGGTGTGTTGGTAAATGTTTAACAGCTGGCTGGAGGGGGCAGAGTGAGGGAGGCTGATTATAACATTTGCTGACTTCTGTGGTATAAATACTCCCACCATAGCTGATTTCAAGCTACCAACATAACACCCCTGAACACATACTCAGGAAGGGATGTGCACAACCAACTTTTGAGATCACTGTTGATTCTACAAAAACCTGGGAAGTCACCCTGAAATTGCCACTGGTATTTAGTTCCAACTGTTGACAGAAATCAGCAATAAACAATCTATAATTGAAAAGGGTTTTATTTGAGCCAAACTGAGGAGTATAACCCAGGAGACACAGATTCAAGAAGCACTTGAATTGTGTTCTGCCAGACTACAAAATGGAGGAGGCTTATATAGGCAAAAACTGCAAAGTTACGTAAGTTGTTTGTCAAGAATTATAATCAGAGCTGGCGAGACGTAAGGATTGGTTGGGGTCCAGAATGGTTGCCTAGTTACAAGGGGAGACCTTGAGAGACTATAAGTTTATAGCTGGCAGCTGCTAGCAGATATGATTTTGAGAATGGTTGGTGGTGTCCTTGAGTGCGATATAGTTCAGGAAATTCAAGTTCTCAGTGATACAGGAACACGTCTGAAACCACATCCACAATGGCCACCCAGCTCCATTGTGGATGCCTGAATCACAGCTCTTCCATTTTGTGTTTTCAAATGCATTCTTAGATGGTTAAAGCAGACATACAGTGCATGTTTGACAGGCCATAAGATAGGCTGCTCTAGTTAGCATCAAGTTCAAGCCAAATCATGTATAAGCCAGAATGACTTCCCCATACCTCAGTATGTGAAGCTGTCTTCCATCACAAATAATTCCTACCTCAGGCTCTGCTTGTTGGAAACCCAACATAATAGAGCCCCCCACCCAAATAATTTTTGCATTCATCATTTTGATAATTGCTAAAACTAATTGATAATGTTTATTGAGTTCTTATGATGAAGCACTTTGCTAAGTGCTATTTGTATTTGTATTATTTTTTATTTATTTATTTATTTATTTATTTAGGCCACGTCCCGTGGCTTGCAGGGTCTTAGTTCCCCGACTAGGGATCGAACCTGTGCCCCCTACAGTGGAAGCACGAGTCCTAACCGCTGGACCGCCAGGGAAGTCCCTGTATTTGTATTATTTCACATAATCCTTACAGCAACTTATGGTAGGGTTATCATTATCATCATTTTATAGATGAGAAAACTAAGGCTTAGAGAGGTAAACTAGTTTGTCTAGTGTCACAGTTTTTAGGTGGTAGAGCTGGGATTCAAGAACACAGTTCTGTCTGGTTTCAATGCTCTTGTGCTCTGTGAAGTGTTCAGGAGGCTTGGCTTACGGGCCTGCACTTTCTGGGTTAGTGCTTCAATTCTTGCCTTTCCTTCACTCTGCAGGCACATTATTAGCCTGGGGCCCTGTAAGTTATCTCATTAGCTATCACACTGAGCTTTCCAAGTTTTCTCTTCACACACAATATGTTAGTCGTGCCCACATGCCTTGACCTGCCTGACTCTCCTGGCTCTCACTCCATTAGAGAAGGCAAATACAATTAGACTTTTCATCACACAATTGCCATCTGCTCACAAATGCCTTTTTAGCTGTTTGGGATCCAAGGGCA
This sequence comes from Lipotes vexillifer, assembly GCF_000442215.2. Classification (NCBI taxonomy): domain Eukaryota; kingdom Metazoa; phylum Chordata; class Mammalia; order Artiodactyla; family Lipotidae; genus Lipotes; species Lipotes vexillifer. The sequence continues at coordinate 2,080,209 of NW_006792210.1, read as the reverse complement.
CTTTGAAAACCAGCATTCGACTACCAGGGAGATGTTTGAGCACCACAATGCTCAGTACTAATGCCATGATGTCTGCATATGCAAATTAGGAAGGCTGGAGCCTATCACACCCTCATTAGGAGGCCATGAGAAGCATTTCCTGCTTTTCTTGTCCAGAGGAAAAACAACTGCAGATAGAAACTGCTTCTCTCTGTAGCTCCCTAACAACCCTTTTGTTTTTTTCTCCCTCCTTTGCCCTCAGACCTATCTTAAGCTTACGAAAAACTCTTAAATTTCTGGCTAAGAGTTCAGCGATTCACCAGGAGTGGTCTTGTCGCTGGTGATTTATCAAACGGTGGCTGGTTTGACCTTCAAGCATGAGTGAAAATCATTTAGCTTAAGAACATGTCAATAAGCAATACACCCAGGCCTCGTGCATTTAATAGCATCTATCAAACATTTTCCCTTAAGAATTTGCTGACCTTCCTGTAAGGTGTTCTCTGAAACACACAGGTTCTATTCATCACATTGTTCAAGAAGATTGACGTCTACTCGTTTTGCTAACTGATAAATTAGGTCAACAATTAGTAGAAGCAGCGGTGAAGATTCTAAGTTTGCTCTCTTGTATTATGTTAAGCATAGTGGCTCGAGTCACCTTTGAAATCCCAGAATATTATTTTTGCATGCCTTCTTTTGGTGTCACCAAGGAGAAAAGAAAAGGATCTGTGCCACCACCTTGACAGTATCTTTGTTTTTAGTATCAAAGATCAGTAAATAAATAGATGTCAGTTCTGCAATATTGAATATTTAACAATAAAATGCATTTTAATGAGTTAGTCATTAAATTTTTTTGTACTTGTCATAGGGAAAAATGTCATGGGAATTTTACAACTTGCAGTTTTTAATTTAATAAGATAGTTGGTGAGAATGTTTTTTCTTAAGAATCTAGACTTTTCTTTCATTCAGATTAATTTCAAATTTTGGGGGCAGAGAATTTTTAACTCCTGAAAAAATGTACTCTCCTTTCTCTGGGGGGAAAGAAAAGAGATTCCAAATGCTGACATGAACATTTAAAATTGAAACTATAAAAGCTTCCTGAATACCTAATGAATTATTATATGTAATGATGAAATTCATTCAAATAAATTCTGGCATCTAAAATTAGAAAAGGAATCTGCCCCCAAAGAGAAGCATGAGATCAACTGACATTTGGGATTTTTTGATTAATAGTTTATAAACTTTGATGAGATTCACAGTGCTGTCTATAATAATTTCAACTAGAATGTCTGATGAAGAAAAGTAACCTCCTTGATTTCTGAATCGAGACAAATAACATCAACGAAGTCTGTACCGGCTGTACAAATATTACTTTATTGATTAAAATTCCCACATTTTAGGGAACAAGAATCATGAGACTTTTCAGTAGTGGTATACTTTTTAAATACTTCAATCTCTTGGGCTTCCCTGGTGGCGCAGTGGTTGAGAGTCCGCCTGCCGATGCAGGGGACGCGGGTTCGTGCCCCGGTCCGGGAAGATCCCACGTGCCGCGGAGGGGCTGGGCCCGTGAGCCATGGCCGCTGAGCCTGCGCGTCCGGAGCCTGTGCTCCGCAACGGGCGGGGCCACAGCAGTGAGAGGCCCGCGTACCGCAAAAAAAAAAAAAAAAAAAAAACTCTTAAAAAAATTTTAAAACTGTAACGGTCC
>NW_006792210.1:2014304-2078518 GCF_000442215.2 Lipotes vexillifer | reverse complement strand
CCAAAAAAAAAAAAAAAAAAAAAAAAATCTCTTAAAAATATTCTAAAGCTGTACAGCTCTCCGATCTCTCTGTCACTGAGATGGAACTTGCAGATGCACCGAAAGACTGAACAGATGGTGTGCTGGAGGAGTTTGAATATTGAAGGGCCTTACAGAATAAAAAAGCATTTTTATGAGTCCACTATGAATTTGCTGAAAGGGCAGTTAATTTTCATTTATCTCAAATTCTATGTAAATATAGTGAATTTCTATTTAATGTCATTTCGCCAAAGGTCCTTCCAAAATGAATTGGGAATATACAATGTAAATGTTCATACTCAGATTAAAGCCTGAGCATTGAGTTAAGTCACATCCAATTCCCTCTCCAAAATAGTCTTTCAAATGTTTTCACCATCCCATTAGGCTACTTTTCATCTCCTTTTGCAGTAGTCTGCCAAACTCCTTTATTTCCCAACTGCATGTAACGTTGCCTTTCTCAAAAATGTCTTGAAAAAACAGGGAAAATATTAAAGCAGACCACTTTTTCTTTCTTTCTTTTTTTTTTTTTTTTTTTTGTGGTACGCGGGCCTCTCACTGCTGTGGCCTCTCCCGTTGCGGAGCACAGGCTCCGGACGCGCAGGCCCAGCGGCCATGGCTCACGGGCCCAGCGGCTCCGCAGCATGTGGGATCTTCCCGGACCGGGGCACGAACTCGTGTCCCCTGCATCGGCAGGCGGACTCTCAACCACTGCGCCCCCAGGGAAACCCAGGCTACTTTTTCTTAGAAATGGTGGGAGCCAACTGATATGCTGATACCATCACCAAAACCATGAGCCATTGTGTCTGAGAGCACAGAAAATTTTATGACATTGATTTTATAGTCTGTAATATAGATTCCTGAGGTACATCAGAATCACCTGAGAGATGTCCTTATCCTGCAGATTCTTGGACCCCACTTCCAAGGGATTCTTTTCCATTGGGGCTACGGTTGAGCTCAGAAATCTTAATATTTAAAATCTACTGCGTAAACAACAAGGTCCCACTATATAGCACAGGGAACTATATTCAATATCCTGTGATAAACCATAATGGAAAAGAATATGAAAAAGAATGTGTGTGTGTGTGTGTGTGTGCGTGTGTGTGTGTGTGTGTATGTATAAATGAATCACTTTGCTATACAGCAGAAATTAACACATTGTGAATCAACTAGACTTCAATACAATAAATTAAAAAATAAAAACCACTACATTTTGAGACACATTAAGATGTTTATAAAACACCTAGCACTGCATTTTCACCAACAGCTATCCATTCTTTTTGCTCATATTGGTGCCTACTCTTTAGGACAGCTTAAATGCAGCCTCCTCTATGAAGCCTTTCATGAATCCTGCCCTCAGGCCCCAAGCTGTGATCTGTGGTGTTGTGATGGAATAGAATTCAGGCCTTGAGGAGGGCAGGTGAGAGGGCAGGAGTGAGGTGGTCATGAGGACAGAGAGGAGGGTTTCATAATGGGATGTGATACCTTAGATGGATCTGGAGTATTTTATTCTGAGATTCTGTACCTTAGATTGTGTAGTGGTATTGAGGTTGTTATAAGTGTTGTAACCTGAATCAACAAATAACAAACACTGTCTCTGAGTGATTGGAGCAGTGGGATCCAGCCACATAGTTTTCATGTCTGGGGAGGAGGTTTAGCAGACATTTTATGGGAGTATATGAAGGAAACGAATGGCTACCCATTAGGCAATTGTTCATGTGCAATGAGGAGGGGGCAGGTAGCACTTAGTGAGAGAATAGCCCGTCTCCTATATTCCTAATAATATCTAGATTATATGCATGCAGGCATGCTTTCCAGTCAGAAGCAAACTGCTTCTCACTGGGATGTTGCTTTCCCCACCTCCTGAATTTTATTTTCAATATATTAAAAAAAATAAACAAGCAAAAAATATTTTTAAAAATACCCAGTTACACAGTGCATTTCTTCCACTGTTTGGTAATTTGTCATGCAAGAAAGAACTATCCATAATAGTCCATGTGATTGAGACCAATGGGTGATGACTGTACATTAGGAAGCCAGAGGTCGAAAACCTTGAGAAAATCTTTAAGTCCTCCAAGAGGGAAATAAATGAAAAGTTTCCTGGAAGAATAATAATAACAAAAGAACAACAATTATTATTATTATTATCTAATACTTGTATTTTTTCTAATAGAAGAAGCCAGTTCTAGACATTCGGCTATAAAGTACATATATTTAGACTGCAGGTTAGGGACTGTGTAATGCTCTTCTCAATGTAGCCAGTCCACCTAGGAACCTATTCACTGAAATATTTGCTTGTAGGAAACTTCCAAGTATAGATGATATTACAGCATTTAAGAATGAGGCACATCTTTTAGCTAAAGTAAATACATTTGAGTGTCTTTCACTTTAACAGTCAGTGTTTGTTTGCCAAGAAGCCTTTTCTGGAATTATGAATTACCATCACCACCATCACCATCTATCTGCATACGGATGTTGATGGCTATTATTCTCCTGGTATCATTATAGTAGCTTCCTTTGCTGTGTTACTAAGTTGTGGTGTAAGTTATTAAGTGTCAATGTTGTTAGGAATTCCTAAATTTCTTCGTTTAGCTAAATTCTGTAGATAGTAGAGTTTTGTTTGAAAAAAAAAAAACAACAGCAAAAAACGTTGAATAACAAACCTTGCAATATTAAAAGTCTTGTCTAGGGAGAAATGGAAAACAGTAAATTCCAAATGTATTTTCAGTTCCAAACTGAATCCTATACTCACCTTTTGCATCTAGGTCTCATTTACAGTTCTTGCAGGTTACATGCGTTTTTCATATCAGTTTATTTTCTGTTTCCCTCTTTTAGACTGTTAAGGAATAAACACAAACTAGAGTAAGCCTTCTAGCCCTGAGCTGCCCATTGGTATGTCTGTAATTTGATCCCTCGAGGCTGATGTTCTCAGCTGAACTGGATGGTTTGTCCTATTACTGTCCCCACATCATCCTTCCTTAGAGTAGCCGGCTACGCTTAAAGCCTAGCGGTTCGTTTACCTTCTCTCATCATTCTGGCTAACTCAAGGAAGGAAAACTTAGAGAACGTAATTAGGATGCGCAAAAGTGAGATGTGTTTAGTTCTCCTGTTTCTTCTTACATCTTTCTGGAGCTGGTTCTTTCTAACCCTGTCCTCCTACCCGATGCCTATTCTGGTTTTCATTCATCATCTTAATTACCAACTAATCCCTCCCCATTCTATTTAATTCATATTTATGTGTATGCATATTATATCTCCTCTCCCAAGGTGATAAGGTTCTTCAAAATAGGGATCAGATCATATTTATTTTTGACCCTCTCAAATTACACTGGGCATAGTAGAAACTCAATATTTATTAAAAGAGTGAATGGACTAATGAATAAAAAATGTTGGGGGCTGTGTCCCTACACAAGAACATTGCTATTTTAATAAAGAACTTGGTCAGACTGGAATGCTCAGGCCCAAAGGAACAAACTTTTCGGCTGTAGCCCTGTATGGGGCCTCTTAAGCACACTTTAGAGGCAGCATCTACTCATTAGGCCACCTCTAGTAATCACTGTATAGATTAGCACAATCAATAGCTCAGTTTCATAAATGGCTTCTTGCAGTGTTCCAGGGAATTACAGTCTATGAAGTCAAAGAAGCTTTGTCAAGTATTCATGCTTAGTGACTGAACACATCAATTTCAAAGCTATTTGACATTCCCGAACGGAAGCAAGATTTCATGATTTCAAAGACAGCAACATAGGCTTTTCCCCAGTGGATGGTCTTAAGTCTTTAAATTTCTAGGAATTACACAGTTATATTTAAGAGAGTCAACTCACTTGAATTTAAATGAACTAAAATTCTCAAGCCAGAGCATAAAGCGTGTTTCTCTATCCAAGATCCATGTTAGGCATTTCCTCCCTCTATTCCTCTTTAAAAGTTGTCTTCCCTGTGTAACACCTGCCTGCTTTGTAGTGATGAATGATTATTTCTGAGGGTTGATCATTCTGTGCACAAGCAAATCAATCATCCTATATCTCATTATCAATTCATTGCTTATCATTTTCTAGATGCAGTGCGTGGGGGAAATGTTAGGCCAAACTCATTAGTATTTATCACTTAGTACAACTTGTTTGTTTGAACAAGTACAGTTGAATAGATGGCTGTGAAGTATCTTAGTGTGTCGGAGTCCAGCTGCAACGAGTCCAGGGAAACCTGAGGGATAGACGGCGTCGGCGAAGGAAATAAGACCTGACACCCTTTGTAGATGTCAGCACATCATGCTTAAACGTATTTTTTAGAGCAGGTATTTATATGTAGGCAGGTTTCATTATTATGTACAAAATTTAAAAATTTCAACATGTTTTAACCTCAAGATATTTTTATCAGTTTTCTGAAAAATGTCCCCAGTTTTTAGATGTACTAAAAAGATAATTCCCCAAGTTCTCATTAGTTGCAGGTTATTTTCTAGTAGTTAAGCCAAGCTATTATGTAAGTCTTTATTACAGAAGTACAATCTTCGTGTTCTTTCTGCATGGGCAAGTTTTTTGAATAGTGCCTTAAAAATATTTACAATATATTCTACAGTTCCTGTGTACCTGACTCCACTAGTAGCACTTACAATACCTTCTACGCTCCTGTTTATCATCCGGCAATTGTTGCCAGAGTATTAACCTTTCTTTATAGTGGACCCATATGAAACCAAAATCATTAACAACCCCTTCGTAGGGCCACAGTTGTTCAATTGGGGGTGTTTTCCATAGGAGCATCCCTACATTTTTAGATTGTGTATTGCGTTCCCAGTTTTCTGGGGCCGAAATAGGTACTTTCCATTTTGTGGTAATAATAGTAGGGGGGTAGTAGTTTTTCTCATTTTCCTAACCCTGGGCGCAAATCCCCCTTGTGCTGTTTCCATATATAAGCTTAACACAACCAAACAAATCAATAGAGATGTCATCCACCATCCTGGCACAGTGCTGCTTTGCAGTCCTGCCTTTGATTGCATCATGACTTTGTCACGGTGCAGGGACTCCAGGATGGCTTCCAACATTAGTGTGTCCTGAAAAGCTTTTTTTTTTTTTTTTTTTTTCCTGAAAGTGTCCTGTAGACAAAGCCTTATAAAAAGTTTGTTTGCAAGAGGTTTCCAGAGATAAAGAGAATCTGCGTTCTCATGGTCATATGAGATCAAAGAAACTTCACCTTGGAAACATCCAACTAAGATAGACTTTCAGATGGGTAGATCAAATGAAATAAATTCAAAAGCTTGTGTGCTTGGCATAGCAATAATTTAACCTAATGTTTCTTTGGGGTGGCTGGATTGAAGAGCTCATGGATTAAGTGTTTTTCTACGAGACATAATTGTTATATTTAAGACATTTCCTCAAACTAACAACCACATGAGAAAGACCAGTTTGTTTCCTTTCTGCTAACCTACGGAACCAGAAAGAAATCACATGGATCATATTTTTAAAATAATGGGGGCTGAGGTCACAATTATTCATGGTTCCCTAATCTGTATGCTGCTAGTAAGGGAAAACAAACAAACAAACTGAATTAAAAAATGCCCAAATAACATGTCTTATGGAGTTAATCCATCTGTCAAATATATCTTGTCACAAAGGAAATAGAAAACTATATTCACACACCAAGAAAACCTTGGTGTAGAATTTTGAATAGCTGGCTTGACAGGGTAATTATGCACCCAAATATTTTCACATAAAAGACTATTGGAAATCAGTTATAGATGTGGTTTGTCATACAGGTTTCTGCTGTTTCTTCCATTCTGCTAACATTGATTTGAACTCGTATTCAGATCCTGTGCTGGTAGTCTCATTTTCTTTATTTCCTTTCTTCTCTGTTTTCAGATACCCTTTCTCAACCACACTGGCTGTTACATCACTGGCAAACAGTTCTGTTTCTCCCTTACCAGTGAGATCTCCTCATTTCCCTGTGAAAAATGAAGAGATACATTCTGTCTCTCATTCCTGCTCAGCTATGAGAATCTTGTCCTTATGAAGGTATCAGTCATTTTATGGGCACTCGTTTGCTCAGCAGCCAAAACAAAAAAGACTTTTGGGTCAAATTAGTGCTTTGGTGGGTGGCCCTGTCTGTACAATGGAAATGGTTGATTCAGTTGACTGGAACCGTGGAGACTGCCATCAACTTGCTGAAAAAGGCTGGCTAGCCAACCCATATCTGGAGAAGGGTGGATCCTTGTAGACCTCCTTTCCCTATACCAACCCGGTCAGGGTGGGCCTGGGAACCAGACACATCTATCAATTAGATTCAACCACGGGCAGACAGCCTTAACAGAAGCCTGAGCTACATGACAATATCTAAACTGGTTTTCTCTGCCACGCTGAAACAGAGATCCTCCTGTTTGAATGAAAATTCTGTCTTTTCTCTTTTCCCTCCTACCTCTTCCCTTCCCCCAACTCTCCCTTGCCCCTCCTTCTCTGTCTCTCTCCTTCTCTTATGCAGTCACTTACACAGAGGCACAGTACTAGTAAAACTAGTCATGGGGATTGTTGAAATTGAATGGTTTGAAATTCAACACTGCCGCAGGGTCTGGTTGTTGTTTGTTTTGTTTTTTTTCTTTCAATTATTGAATTATTTTGCTTCTTTAGTGAGAATTTAGGCACTTTTTCAAGAGACATTATTAATACCTCTTTCATGTTCTTAGTCATCTTTTTGTCAAAACGTAGCCTTCTAACTAAACTAATATTTGCTTACAAAGAGTTAGCCAACAGTGATTACAGATCATAGTAAGAGGGTCTTAGCTGCATTTCTAAGAGTTTGCCTAGGCTCTGGGTATCCAGGCAACTTTATGCCTATGAGTACGCTACCATTGTAATTGTATTAAACTGGCATAACCCGATTCTTTCTCTCTCCATCACAAAATATTTTGCCAACAGTTTTCTCTGCCCTTTGGAAAAGGTTACAGATATTCTCACTGGCCTTCTTTTTGGCTCCCTGTTGCTAAGTATCTGGATGAAGATTACAGAATGCAGTCAATTGTCTAGATTTTTCTAAACAAATAGGTATTTAGTATCATAGATAGGATCTGTCTTTCTCTATATACAATTAGGGGGACTTTTGAGTTAGGTCTTCGTGTCACTCGAGCTAAGATACACTTTAGTTTAAATGTTCGGCTAATTTTAATAAAGGTGTGAAACTTCTGGAATTATTTAAAAACCACCTCATATCTCTTCATTTTGCATGTTTAAAGACAGACTTTTCCAATATCAGTGCCAGCTGCTAGATGCTTTACATATTTGGCTTTTTTCCCCTCTGCGTTGAATTCAAGCTCTTTGATGTAAAATTTGTTTCCATTTGAGAACAGCAATTTCACTTTCTAAAAAAGGAGTGTAATGCCTCATCAAAGTTAGAGATGTTTTAAACTTTCTAGATTATAAAAAAACAAAAACTTTTTGAAAGAAAAAGGTTTGGCATTATAGGTAACCCACACGGAAATGTTAAATGAATAAGTAAATCTGATCAACTCTGCTTTATGAGAGTAGTCAACAGAAATCTCTCCCCTCCAGCCAAGCCTGCTATCTAGGCTGAGTACCCTTTTTTCAGAAGCCCCCTGGAGGGTATTCTGGCAGGCCGAGTTGGGACTGTGCCTAGCTATTGAAGGTCATCTCCCACAAGACTTCAGAGATTCAATATTGGGTGGGACAAATCTCTGTTGACTCCATGTGACATTTATTTAGGTGCGCTTGTTTCCCAAGACACAAACCGAAGGGTTTCACCAACCTGTCATAAGAAACACCTAACAAACTACTTTGCAGGTTCCAGTTACTTTCTTATTAAATGTCACTCAGTGTGTCCCAGATCTGCCTTTGTCTATCCTCTATACAATTGTATTGGCATTCCCTACCATTACCTGAGATGTTGATCATTAAGTATTAATCTGATAGTGTTTTGGGCGTTATGGTTTGATGGGCAAATATGGACTCGAGACAAAGGTAGGAATTGTTTATCATGGAGTTGGCCTCTATAATAAATCTCCTTTCCTTAACGGTCATGATGCATTTGAGTCTGGTTAGAAATAGAGGACTTGGTCTGGAATTAAAATATAATGCATCGATTAAGAGTTTCTCTAGTATATTAATTGCCTATATGGCAAACCAAGCTTTGGAGATGTGGCTGGGATTTTCTTGGGTATAAATAGCACGTCTGGGCATGAACAGATCTGCTAATAACACTCAGTAGTAAAAAGTGGAATCGTATTAGTGGAGAGACTGGGTGGTAATGAGTTCACTAAAATAATAAAAAATAAAATTAAGCACAAAGTTAGGCAATAAAGAGAGAAGGATGTAAACAAAAGGAGATATATGTGTTGGTGGAGATAAATCACTAATTTTTTAAAAAAGTTTTATTGGAGTCTAGTTGCTTTACAGTGTTGTTAGTTTCTACTGTACAGCAAAGTGAATCATCTATCTATATGTATACATATATCCCCTCTATTTTGGATTTCCTTCCCATTTAGGTCACCACAGAGCATTGGGTAGAGTTCCCCGTGCTATACAGTAGGTTCTCATCAGTTGAGATAAATCACTCATTTTTATTCATTCATTTAGCACATTATGTTGACTATTGTGTTCCAGGCATTGTCATTCGTCTTAGGGGCATAGTTATGAATAAGACAGCTCAGGAAACTTCCATACTCACTCAGAGAAACTGCTGGAAGATGTACACAGAACCTTGAGAAAGGCCTGGTAGAGTTTCTTTCAGAGCATAAGTCACACTGAGTCAGAATTGACGGAGGAGCAGACTAAGAAAAGGGAACTGTGAGAACCTATTTGGACTTAAAACTCAGGAACTCATTCAAAATAGAAGCCAGATTTTCTAGGACTACAGGTAACAATGAAAGGCAGGGAATCTTAGGAACGAAGACATAGGCAAACAGACAGTGAACACGCAGGCTTGGGCTTGAAAGACAAATAAAACATTATCTCAAAGGTTGGGGCTCTGGGAAGGAAATGGTTCTATCTTTCAGAGCTGTGCCAACCTCAGCATTGTGAGATGGCGTGCTTCTTCATTATCTTTAACACACACACACACACACACACACACACACACACACACACACACACACAAAATGTACTGACGAGGCCAAGAAACTAATTATTGGGTTGGCCAAAATGTTCGTTCAGGTTTCCCCGTAAGATGTCAGGGAAAAATCCGAACGAACTTTTTGGCCACCCCAATGCATAATCTGGATAAAAGTAAGCTGCCTACTTTGTAGTTTCATCTCACATAGTTTGTACTCTGAGAATTCAACATTCTACAACAGAGAATATTTGATCCCCTAGAATGAACTGTGAACAAAATGGTAGGTGAGGGTTGCCACCAGCCAGGAGAATGTTTGGAAAGGCCGTGAACTGGAAGCATAATGATAACAGTCCCTCCTGCTTCTCCGCCTACCATGCACCAGGCACTACTGGAAGAACATTACCCACATTACCTCATTTAATCCTCAGAACAGTCATGAGGAAGGTTCTGGCCCCATTTTAGCGAGGTAGAAATTGAGGAAAAGAGAAGCTACATACATTTCCAGGGTCACACAGCTAATAGGTTGCGGATTTTGGATTGAAACCCAGGAGTTCTGCCTCCAGAATCAGACTTCTGTTATGTTAAATGCACTGCTTTCTTTCCCTCATAGTAAAAACAATTACCCAAGAAATGCTGCCACACCATTTTGTAATAGATTCATCTTAGTTCCTTCTGACAAGATGGAAATCCAGACCTCTTAGAGTTAACGCAGAATAGAGAATCAAAGATATTTGTTATAGTGGGATAATCTTACAAAAACATGCATTTTTAACAACAGCTAAGGAACTTTTTTTCCCTCCTAGCTCTCTCTGGATGTGTGGATGTGTCCTTATGTGATATTTGTACACACCAGGGTTTAAACCACTCATAATCAGGTCAATCATAATCTAGTTCTGGCCCCCAAAGCAGTCAATCTTTGGTCTAATGACAGATTGGACCAATTTTTTGTCTAATGAACAACTAAAGTTGAACTAGCTATGCTTACGATAACAACTTCTGGTGGGGGTATTAAATGTTAACTTTAGACACGCTCTAAAAGGGGAACTATTGAAATACCAAATTAGGAAAAACCGGACTATTGCCGAATATTGAATTCTCACTGGAGATGAGCTTCATGTAGGAGTTTTATGCAGTGTTCTCTGAACTTTTAGTCAAATAGCAGATTGAATCAGATTAAAATAATTAGCTTTCTCTTGTCAGAATACTTCCGCATGCTGCTGCTTCTCCATTCTGGTTTGTTGTATCATTGCCATGCCTAATATTCAACAAGTCATTCCCCTTTATTAAAGGGAAACTGCATTTTATTTTTGTTGAGAATGCTTTAATTCATATCTGAATGTGATTTAGTTGAATTTTCCTCCCTTTCACAAAAATTAATGAAAACCAATTTCATGTCCAATTTAGCATTAAATATGTGTTAGTCAAAGTATTAGCAGAGTAGTTCAGAGTGAGTCTTTTGTGTGGTTAGAAGAGCAGTGTTCAATTTTTAGTATGTTCATAAATGAATGATGAGTGGGGAAATTCTGACATCCGGGTAATTATGATTTCTGCATTTGTAGGAGAAAGTTGCAGTGTTTTTCAAAGTATGGTCCTAGAATACCTGCACCAGAATTACTTGGGTTGCCTGTTAAAGGTGCAGATGCCCTAGCCTCACCCCAGAACTAGTGAATCAGAAATTCATACAGTGTAGCCTAGGACTTGACACTTTTAACAAATTCCCCAAGGGATTCATGAGGAGAGTGAATTTTGAGAACCACTGCCTTACAAGCATATACTCATATCTGATCCACATAGGCACATAGTTTGCCAGCCTGGTCCTGCAACAGAAATCTGGAAGTTTCCAGCTGGAAGAACCTTTAGAAGTTACCTATGTCATCCCTTCCTGAACTTCCCATTTTACCACAGTGTTGCTAGATTTAGCAAATAAAAAGATAGGCCTGCCAGTTAAATTTGAATTTCAGATAAACAATGAGTAATTTTTTTTAGCATAGTTATGTCCTGTGCAATATTTGGAGTATACTAAGAAATTGTTGTTTATTGAAAATTCCATTTTAACTGGGAGTCCTGTATTTTATCTGGCAACGTGTGATGACAAAATTGAGTTCCAGAAAGCTGAAATGACATTTTACAATGCTATGCTGCCCCTAGGATTTCTAGGACTTTAGTTTCTACCTCTGCTATAAATCATTGATTTCTGCTCTACTGAAGGCTTTCTTTTTTGACAAGTAAACACTATTGCAAAAATACATAAATATAGTATCACCTGACTTGCAAATGCCTAAAGACCTAGAGTATTTATTTTAGAACAGAGAAATTACTATACATCAAAGTGTCTTCTTTTCATAAATCATCCAGTGCTACTTAGTTTGTCACAAGAAAAAAAAGAATAGAAACATGATTCTATACAATTATGATTTTAGATATACTTCCCCTTCTTCTTAGAACTTCCTGAAAATCGTTTTATCTACCTACCTGCCTCCTACAGACCTATCTCACAGAGAGTCATCAGCTAACCAAGAGCACATGGGTGGAATTCTGAGACCTCAATTCTGCTAATTTCCCAAAGTATGAGGTTTTAGGAACTATGACAGGTCAGTCTGAAAACAGGATCCTAGAGTTTGGGTGGTTTGAGCATGGAAAGGAAAGCTTGCCAATATGCTTCAAAAAAAATGTGTTTACTGGCAGAGTCAAGGAGTGGGTAGGGGACGAGGGCCATACCACCACACGCCCTTGCATCTTAAGAATAGAAGGGCCTAGACAACCTGTTAAAAATGTTTTCTCCAGAGATTGAAGGTTTAAAGGTAATTGGTTCAATTCGTTCATGGGCTGTATCTTTGGGTGCTAAAAGTGTGATAATTCATTAAAAAGCAGTTTGATTTTTTTGTTTTGTTTTGGCGGTACGTGGGCCTCTCACTGCTGTGGCCTCTCCCGTTGCGGAGCACAGGCTCTGGACGCGCAGGCTCAGCGGCCATAGCTCACGGGCCCAGCCGCTCCGCGGCACGTGGGATCTTCCCGGACCGGGGTACGAACCCGTGTCCCCTGCATCGGCAGGCGGACTCTCAACCACTGCGCCACCAGGGAAGCCCTGATATGTTTGATTTTTAAATAAATGGATTCCCAGAGCATTTGATCCAGTTTCATATACTTATCCAAACTGTATCATCCTCCACAGAACTCAGATAGATGTGGAACGGATCATCCATGCATACAGATAAGGGTGTTCATCTAATACAAGGACCAACTGTACCCTGCGACATGTTTCAGGTACAAGTCAACTTCAAATACAGGACTCTGTTTTGTCCATAGAAAAACTTGCCAAGGAGTGGTTAGATCACACCTGGCTTCTTCTCTAAGCCCAATTCAGGTCCATATAAATGCTATGGATGACGTTAAGAAGAAGCTTTATGTCAAGTGACACATCTTTATTACATATTTGCCTAACACATGACTGCTTTTTGTAGTAATAATCTTTTAGGCTTCTGTTGAATTTAGTAGGTATCAAAGTACTTTCACATCCATTATCTCATTCTTACACCAGTCCTGTGGGGTATGCATGCCAATTATTATCATCAGATTCTGGGTTTGCACATTAGAAAAACTGAGGCACGTTCAAAGTGATGAACTAACTTGCTTGAGGTCACACAGGCACTGTGGCCGAAACCTGTGTTCTTCACCACCATTGCACAACCACCGCTACTACTTTCTTCTGCTTCTCTTCCACCTGTATTTTCTTTTCCTCCATCTGTCTCTTCTCCCTTCACCATCTTTTCCTCCCCCTCGTCTACCTTCTCATCCACCAATAAGATTTATTGAGCTTAATAGGTGCTGAGAATGCCACCTAGTGCTTTGAGTCCAGTTTCATTTAATTTGTACAATGATGATTATCCTCATTAAACAGATGTGAAAACTGAGTCTAGGAGAGTGAGATATCGCACTGTTAATATGTGATGAGCCACAGTTAGAACATGGGCCTCCTAATAGCTAATTCATTGGTTTCTGACATGAGTGTCTGATCAACCAAAGCACACTAAGTATAATGATGCATGTTCTTTCATTGAAACCAGATGAAAAGTGATGTAGAAAGGACTTGTCTCTGGAACTTGCATTTCCTCTGCTTTGACTCTTTGGATTTGGCCTCTCACTGCTGGGGCCTCTCCCGTGGCGGAGCACAGGCTCCGGACGCGCAGGCTCAGCGGCCATGGCTCACGGGCCCAGCCGCTCCGCGGCATGCGGGATCCTCCTGGACCGGGGCACGAAGCCGCGTCCCCTGCATCGGCAGGCGGACTCTCAACCACTGCGCCACCAGGGAGGCCCTGTGGAGTTCCTTTTAAGTTGAATGTGCCTAACGCTATAATGGTATATAAATAATGGTTTAGGCAAGGCCTGAAGCATAAGGGATAAAGGCAGTATCCCGATACTGAAACGAGGAGGCAGGTCAGTTGAACGGCAGTAACTCTGACTTGATAGTAAACCTCAGAACTTTGGATCTGTGAGTGCAGTTCTTAACTCATCTAGAAGCTAGGTTTTTCCCTAGAGCAGCAAACCAGGCTGAACCTGCAGGCAGAAGTAAAGTGGTTTTTGCTGAAGAGCTTGACAGTGGAGACAGTAAGCCAGGCTTGTCATTATGGTATGTGGATGAAGTGCTGCTTTCATGCTTTGAGAGGTGAGAAAATGCTAACCTGCTAAAAACTCAAAGTTTACAAGTATCTTCACTCCCCCAGTGTCTGGCAGATGTGCCTACAGAGCTTTAATAGCCTGTTATAGCTGTCTTTAGTTTGCTTTGGATGAACTCTGGATGTCAAACTTCCATATAAATAATCAGTATTTCCTGCATATTCTTAATTATCCGCAGGCTGTGCTTTCTGGTACCTTACAATTTTCTTTTTTTTTTTCTTTTTGCGGTACGCGGGCCTCTCACTGCTGTGGCCTCTCCTGCCGCAGAGCACAGGCCCTGGACACGCAGGCTTAGCGGCCATGGCTCACGGGCCCAGCAGCTCCGCAGCATGTGGGATCTTCCCGGACCGGGACACGAACCCGCGCCCCCTGCATCGGCAGGCGGACTCTTAACCACTGCGCCACCAGGAAAGCCCACAGTTTTCTATTTTAAATTAAGCTTGGAAAAGCAACAAACCACTTCCAGGCAGGCACTTTTTCCTGGGTTGTAGAGGGTAATTATACATGTTGGAGGGTAGGGATTTGAAAGCACATGTAATATTATTATTAATAGATGGCTGGGACATACATTCTTCATCTCAGTGTAAGTAAGGGTTTCAGCATATCTTGGGGGAGTTTTCATTCTTATTAAGGAAAAAAATGAAAGATAGC
The DNA here is from genome assembly GCF_000442215.2 of Lipotes vexillifer. Taxonomy (NCBI): domain Eukaryota; kingdom Metazoa; phylum Chordata; class Mammalia; order Artiodactyla; family Lipotidae; genus Lipotes; species Lipotes vexillifer. Next base: position 2,064,133 of record NW_006792210.1, on the reverse strand, counting down.
TAGTTTATTTTTGTGAGACATGATCAATATTTGAGCTTCTTGGACATAAATTATATTCCATGCATACTATCTTGTTCCATTTTCTCTAAATGCTGTTTCATCCCAGTGATTGAAAGACTCATTCTGAAGTTCATTCTTGCCATCTTTTTTGTTTTAGGGAAAAGATATGTGATGCATAGGAAGACCACAAGAAATAGTTGCCCAGTTTGAACAGTATTTCTCTTGGGAACATTTGTTGAAAGCAACTAGAGGCAATCGTTGAACATTGTGGCTGCCTGAGGGGGTGAATAATAGTTGGGGTACACCAGGGGTCCCCAACCTGTGGGCCACAGACCACTACCGGTCCGCAGCCTGTTAGGAACTGGGCTGCAGAGCAGGAGGTGAGCGGATGGCGAGCGAGCAAAGTTTCATCTGCTGCTCCCTGTTGCTCCCCCCTTGCTCGCATTACCGCCTGAACCACCCCCCACCTCCCCATCTGTGGAAAAATTGTCTTCCACAAAACCAGTCCCTGGTGCCAAAAAGGTTAGGGACCGCTGGGGTACACAATAGACTAACAAAAATTAACAGAATTTGTTGCTAGCAAATTTGTCCTCCAGGAAATACTAAAGAGAGTTCTTTAGGCTGAAATGAAGGGATATAGACACATAATTAAACCCTCATTAATAAGTGAAGAACACCCCAAAAGGTAAGATAATAGGAAATGTGATAGACAGTATAAATGTATTTTTATAAGTTTTTATCTGATTTAAAAAGCAACTGCACCAAGCAATAATGAAAATCTTTGCTGATAGGCATACAGTGTGTAAAGATGCTCAATATCATTACTCATTAGGGAAATGCAAACCACACTGAGAAAGCACTCACTAGGATGGCTATAATCAAGAACATAGATAATAATAATTGTTGGCAAGAATGTAGAGGAAATGAAACCCATATACATTGCTGTTGAGAACATGAAAAGTACAGCCTCTTGGAAAACAGTGTGGAGGTTCCTTAAAATGTTAAACAGTTACCACATAACCCAATAATTCCACTCCTAGATATATACCCAAGAGGATCTAAAACATATGTCCACACAAAAACTTGTACATGAATGTTTTAGTAGCATTATTTATAATCGTTGAAAAGTGGAAGAAACTCAAATGTCCATCAGTTGATGAATGGCTAAACAAAATGTGGTATATCAATACAGCTGAATATTAGTCAGTCATAAAAAGGAATGAAGTGCTGATTCGTACTATAAACTAGATAAACCTAGAAAACATTATGCTCAGTGGGAGAATCCAGACACAAAAGGCAACATATTGTATGATTACATTTATGTGAAATGTCCAGACTAGAAAAATCTGTAGAGAAGGAAAGTAGATTAGTAGTTTCCTAGGGCTGGATGGGAAAGTGATGAGAGGATTGGTTGATGAAGGATAAAGGGTACAGAGTTTCATGTGGGGGTAATGCAAGTGTTCTGGAATTAGATAGTGGGGATAGCTGCATACTTTGTGAATATACCAAAACCACTGAATTCTATAGTTTAAAGGGGTTAATTTTATAGTATGTGAATTATATCTCAGTAAGAAATTGTATTCAAAAGGGGACCAATGTGTAACAAAAGATTAAAGAAAATATACCAAAATATTGATAGCAAAAGAAAAAAAAGTTGGAGAAAATGTTTCTCTTTAAGAATTCTCTGCCATTGGTGGCACTCAGCAACCTAGTTATTGATATAAAATGGAGATAAAATATCTGAGCAGAAAAAGGTCATTAGAGGAAGTTATTTTACACTCCATTCTACCTTTGAATCTTTTGAGTGTGCCAAAAGAAAATCCAGGGGCAGGGACAAAAATCTGTGCCAATAGGCCACATATGGCCTGTGATTTTTTTACATGGTTCAATTAAAATGATTTTTCTTCTTTAAGTAAAGAGAAAGGAGATAGCTTTCAGAGTTATGATACTGATGCTGCAGGACAATGAACATGTAAACTCTTGGCTAGTCATCCATGAATTAGCTCTTTAATCTGTAAATATGATTCAGTTTAATGTATGTTTGTATGTTACTTCAATAAAAACAAAGTCAAAGAAAAAACAGGTCATCGTGTCACACCCCTCTGGTATTTAAAATCCTCAAATGATTACCATTGCACTAGGGATAAGTGCAAACAATGGACCCTGACTTTCAAGGTACCACCTGACCCGACGGTCTGCCTCTCTAATCTCAATGAGCACCCTTTCTTGTGCCTCTACATCTTCCTTTCATTATCAGACTCCTTCCCTTCTTGGGTCTTTACCCTTGTGGTCTCTCTGCCCTAACGGTCCCTCCCTCAGTCACATGGCCAGCCCCCATTTAGGTCACAATTCAAATTGTGACCTCCTGAAGTGACTCTTCTCAGACTTCACTCCCTATTACATCATTCCTTTTTATTCTCTTTTGAATTTTTATTGGGATAGAACTGAGATGCAGCACTGTATAAATTTAAGGTGTACAGCATAAAGATTTGATTTGTGTACATTATGAAATGATTACCACAATAAATTTAGTGAACATCTGTCATCTCAGAGATACAACATTAAAGGAATGGAGAAAATATACATTTTTTCCTTGTGATGGGGACTCCTAGCATTTACTCTCTTAACAAGTTTCACATATGGCACACAGTTGTGTTAATTATATTTATCATGTTGTAAATTACATCCCTAGTACTTATTTATCTTATAACTGGCAGTTTGTACCTTTTGACTATTTTCATCCAATTACTCCCCTTCCCCTGAACCCCCGCCTCTGGTAGCAGCAAATCTGATCTCTTTTTCTAAGAGTTTATTTTTTGTTTTTGAAGTATAATTGACCTACAATGTTATGTTAATTCCAGGTACACAGCATAATCATCCACTATTTTTGTATACTTCAAAATGATCATTATGATAAATCTAGTTGCTATCTGTCATCATATAACGACTTGTGCTGACTGGCTTGTGGTCCCGGCACTAATAAGCTAGAGGGAGGATTCCAAAATGGCACTTGCCAGCACCAGTGTCCTTGTAGTAGGTTGAGCTCCCCAAAATGACTGCTGCCAGTATCTGTGTCCCCAGAGTGAGCCCCAGCTGCCTCCTGCCTCTCCAGGAGGTTCTCCAAGATTAGCAAGTGGGTCTGACTCAGGCTCCTTCCAAATTACTGCTTCTGCCCTGGGTCCTGGAGCATGTGAGATTTTGTGTGCACCCTTTAAGAGTGGAGTCTATTTCTCACAGCCCTCTAGCTCTCCTGAAAGTAAACTCTGCTGGCCTTCAAAGGCAAACGTTCTGGGGGCTCATCTTCCTGGTGCAGGAGCCCCAGGTTGGGGAGCCCAGTGTGGGGCTCAGACACTTTGCTCCTTGGGGAGAACCTCTGCAATTGTAATTATCTTCCGCTGTGTGGGTCACCTCCCTGGGGGTATGGGTCTTGACTGTACCACATCTCCACTCCTCCTACCCATCTCCTTGTGGTTCCTTTTTTATATCTTCAGCTGTAGATCTTTTCTGCTAGTCTTCAGGTCATTCTCACTGATAGTTGCTCTGTAAATAGTTGTAATTTTGGTGCGCCCATGGGAGCTGATGAGCTCAGGGTCTTCCTGCTCTGCCATCTTGGCCACTCCTCCTACACCATTCTGTCTTAATGCGTTTTTTTTGTTGTTTCTCCCCCCATAGTTTTTTGTTGAGTTGATTTAGTTGGTGGCCAAGGTGCAGGACGGCTCAGGAGCAGGAGGCAATTCTCACTCTTTAGGTGCAGGTTGACCTCTCAAGATAGACTCAAACTTGGTGAAATCTGAGAGAGATGCCTTGGCAACAGCTGCCATCCGAATCACTGCCATGTGCAGTACCTTGTGATGGGAACTCTTAAGATTTACTCTGAGGTGAGCAAAAGTCGTAAAAAAGGATTGAGAATTTTAGCCAGTCTCTCCTACATGAAAGTAACATAGCTGTGACAGCTTCTCAAACTTTCCTTGCTTTTAGCAACCTTGACAGTTTTGAGGATTCCTGATAGGTATTTTGTGGAAAGTCCCTCAATCAGGATTTTTCTGATATTTTCCTCATGATTAGACTGAGGTTATAGGTTTTGGAGAGGAAGACCACAGAAGTAAAGTGCCATTCTCATCACATCACATCAAGCGTCCATGCTCCCCACGTCTTATCACTGATGATGTTAACCTTGATCACCGGGCTGAGGTAGTGTTTGTCAGGCTTCTCCACTGTAAAGTTACTTACTATTTCACCCCCTTTCCATATTCTACACTTTGGAAGGAAGTCACTATGCACAACCTCCACTGTGTTCGAGCTCCTTGAGAGCAGAATATCTAGATAAATCTTCCAAAGGGAGATTTGGCTATTCTCCCCCATTCATTTCTTTATTTAATCATTTATATCAATATAGACTCAGGTTATATATTTTGTACTTTGGGCTGTAATTTAATACCACTTTGTTACTCAAATTGTTCCAGCTTTGGCCATTGAGAGCTCTTCCTGCTGGCTCCTGTGTCCCTTTGACATACTCCCGTCATTCTGATTCTTTGAGCATTTCCTTAATTTGTGGCACTAAAAGAGGCTCCAGGCTTCTCTTGTATGTTACCTGCCACAGTCCTTGAATCAGCCTTTCTCCAAAGATCCCTGGTTCCTTTTATTGGAGAATAGTAGAAACCAAGATCTGTGTGCTGGGTATGCTCGTTACCACTGGGGTGTCATTGCTTCCAGGCCCTTTCAGCTGATAGAGCAAAGAAACATGTGTCTATACCAATCTGTATATATACATGTCTATAAAGATTTCCATATGCATCTATCAGTATTTAACTAAACATGAGTTCAAACTGATGATTCCTCCTCTAATCCTTTACCACATGACCATTCACGCCTGTTCCCATTGCTTGTAACCTCCCTCTCCAACAGTTAGAAACCCGGCTCCCACCATTTGCCATCCGTTTACTTAATTGTTCAATTCTAGTATACATGTATAGTGGTCTCAGAATTGTTAACCTGTATTTCCATGGGAAATAATTTTATCAACTAGAGTACAGTGTTTATATACCATTCCTTTTGCCTTTCATCTTACCATCTCCACTCATTTCCAAAATTACTTTTGTCAGCATCTCTTGTGCCCTCTTCCTTCAGTGAGGTTGTTGCACATGTTTGTAATAGTTACGTTCTTTTGTCACAGTCTGCATTGCCTCCTAAATTACTTTGGTTTTATAGACATCAAGGTTCACACTTTCTGCTGTAAAGTTCTGTGGGTTTTGACAAACGCATAGTGTCATGTATCTGCAGATACAGCTCTTTGGCACTTGATCATATTAACACACGAGACCAGGACATATTGTATGTAGAGGAGATTTTTTTCAAAACTGATGCTTTTGGTGAACACATAAGTTTAAAACATTTTTAAAAGAATTTATTTTTTAAGAATTTATTTTTTAAGAATTTATTTATTTAAAAAGAATTTATTTTCCTGTTATTTTATTATTTCTCACAAGGTATTTTTCTCCTGAAAGGTAGGTGAATTAGTTCTTAATCTTTTTATAAAATGGTGCCTTATGAGACTGTAAACATTTTATTTTTTTTTATCTCAAGTGTGTGTTCTTTCCATTTTAATATCCCTATGTGGTGCATTGCTCTATGGAACATAGCAATCTACTCTGCAGTATCATATCTTATCAAGCCAGGTTTTGTTTGTTTGCTTTGTCCTTGTTGTCATTTTCCTTTTTCTGCAGCAATAGAAATATAGAGTAGTAGGTTCAGAAAGGAACTGCAAGAGAGTCTAATATCAGCAGCTATTTAATGGATAAGTCAGTATTTTACAAAACCAGTTAGGCTCTGGGTGGTTTCCTTTTCCTTCCTGTATTAGTCCCTGCCTGTCTGATTTCAGCACAGCAGAGTATCTCTAAGTTATATATGAGAAAAATTGAAAGCCACTTTGCACTCAGCCAAACACCATAATGACAAATATGCTGACACAGGGGTATCACTGAGGCAGTGTATCACATACAGTGGGAAGCTTGGTGAAAACACATTCTCATGGCCTACGCTTTACTTGCTAAGTCACAACCTCTGGGAGTTTCTGGGTCCAGTAATCTGTGTTTTAACAATTTCAAGGTTATGCCCAATTTTCAGAACCACTGGGCGAGTGGTAACTATTACAGAGCAATGCTTCTTCTCTTTCAGTAGGACACTGTCTCTATTTCATTTTCTTTCACCGTTTACCTTTTTCTTAATTTTCAATGGAAGGATTTGTCACTGAAACATTCGATTACCTCGTTACCTATTTATAAGTGGATAAAAGCCTTTGTTAAAATAGTATAAGCAGGGACTCAGTTTATCCCTTTGGAGTGGGGGAAACTGTAGGAGAAGGGGTGTATGCATGTGATCCCAATAGCAGGTCACTGCAGGACTAGACACAAAGGATTGTTCTTTCTACAATTTCCATTCTTTTGTTGGTCATCGTAGTTTAGTAGCAAATCTGTTTGGCCTAATATGATCTTAGTCTCCTTATAGAACATAAGGATGACGTGAAAGTTGTGGGGTAACCCTCTCATGCTGGGTGTAGAGATGAGCTGTGAGATCCAGTCTGTAGAGAAAGAAAAATGAAAACATCAAATAGAAGCAACAGTGAAAGACCATGAGATCAGAAGAAAAGAGAAAGACAAACACACAGGATGAATAGTTCTCAGATGACTTTTCAGTTCATGTTTCCACTACCTCATGAGGCCTGGCTGTATTTCTGCCCTTGGGGTCTGGGAGAAAGAAGTACATCTTTATAATAAAACCTCCCCGTTGCTTATGTTAGTGTGAGTTCCCATTGCATACCAACCCAACCCCCTGACTCCAGGACTTAAATTCTTCTTTTTGTACCTAAATCTCTGTCCCACATCTTCTCACACTGCTATGGCTTTCGCTTAGTTTGAATATGCTATTGGGTTGGCCAAAAAGTTTGTTTGGTGGCTGTAGTAGCACTTAGTTGTCTTTAACTTCATTTGAAACAATTTTGTTAGATTGCATTGTGACAGCTGTCATTATCAGTGTGCATTTAAAAAGAAAACATCAAAATTGGTGAATTTTTGTGTAGCCATTTTAATATTGAAGATGGAAGAAAAAAGCAACATTTGGGGCATATTATGCTTTATTATTTCAAGAAAGGTAAAAACACAACTGAAACTCAAGATTTGTGCAGTGTATGGAGAAGGTGCTGTGACTGATCGAACGTGTCAAAAGTGGTTTGCGAAGTTTTGTGCTGGAGATTTCTCTCTGGACGATGCTCCACGGTCGGGTGGACCAGTTGAAGTTGATAGCGATCAAATTGAGACATTAATTGAGAACAGTCAACGTTACACCACGCGGGAGATAGCCGACATACTCAAAATATCCAACTCAAGCGTTGAAAATCATTTGCACCAGCTTGGTTATGTGAATCACTTTGACGTTTGGGTTCCACATAAGTTAAGCGAAAAAAAACCCTTCTTGACTGTATTTCTGCATGTGATTCTCTACTGAAATGTAATGAAAACATTCCGTTTTTAAAACAAATTGTGACGGGCGATGAAAATACTGTACAATAATGTGGAACGGAAGAGATCGTGGGGCAAGTGAAATGAACCACACCACCAACTACACCAAAGGCCGGTCTTCATCCAAAGAAGGTGATGTTGTGTGTATGGTGGGATTGGAGGGGAGTCCTCTATTATGAGCTCCTTCCGGAAAACCAAACGATTAATTCCAACAAGTACTGCTCCCAATTAGACCGACTGAAAGCAGCACTCGACGAAAAGCGTCCAGAATTAGTCAACAGAAAATGCATAATTTTCCATCAGGATAATGCAAGACCACATGTTTCTTTGATGACCAGGCAAAAGCTGTTACGGCTTGGCTGGGAAGTTCTGATTCATCCGCCATATTCACCAGACATTGTGCCTTTGGATTTCCATTGATTTTGGTCTTTACAAAATTCTCTTAATGGAAAAAATTTCAATTCCTTGGAAGACTGTAAAAGGCACCTGGAACAGTTCTTTGCTCAAAAAGATAAAAAGTTTTGGGAAAATGGAATTATGAAGTTGCCTGAAAAATGGCAGAAGGTAGTGGAATAAAATGGTGAATGCGTTGTTCAATAAAGTTGTTGGTGAAAATGAAAAATGCCTCTCATTTTTACTTAAAAACCAAAGGAACTCTTTGGCCAACCCAATATAGTAACGGCTGGAAGATGTCTTGGAGTAAGTGTGACTACTGCATTGCAATAAAAATTAGGAAGTAATTTCTTACAACTGTGACATATGTATATCAAAGCTAAAAAAGAAATGCATTTTCTCCCCTAAATATTAATACGTTTAAAGGTGATACCCTCTTATATATCTTGAAAGGTTCTCAGAAAGTAAAAGAATTTTTCACAACTGAAGTGACATCGCTATTGATCATTCAAAATCCCGAATTAAACTTCTGATCAAATGCTTTCTCTAAAACATAAAATGAAATCCTTTGTTGTTTCATGAGAAATACTCGTCATTAGAGTTTTGTGTCAACGTTCCATGAGATGAAGAAGTATATAATTATGGTCACAGCCTTATATTGTTATACTTGCATTTAGGAAATTGAATTGTAAAATTAAAGGTGTAGAAAACAATGCTCCAGGGCTTCCCTGGTAGCGCAGTGGTTGAGAATCCTCCTGCCAAGGCAGGGGACACGGGTTCGATCCCTGGTCCAGGAAGATCTCACATGCCACGGAGCAGCTGGGCCTGTGCACCACAACTACTGAAGCCCGTGCGCCTGGAGCCCATGCTCCACAACAAGAGAGGCCACCGCAAAGAGAAGCCCGCGCACCACAATGAAGAGTGGCCCCCGCTCACTGCAACTGGGGAAAGCCCTCACACAGCAACAGGGATCCAATGCAGCCAAAAATAAATACATAAATTAATTTAAAAAATCTTTAAGGAAAAAGAAAACAATGCTCCAAATCACTCAGTAAAGAGTAAGAAATAAATCGCGGTGAAACAGCAGAGGCCACCCTGCATTACTTTTGCTTCTTCCACCCCCAGGCTGAAATAAGCCCGAGTCTCCTCTTTAAGTAATAGCCTTGTAAGCACAATCTGCACACCCCATGCCATAACTGCCTGCCATTTCTCTCCATCAGTATTAAGTCAAGGTAATAGTTAAGAGTGTAAGAAATGAATCTCACAGAGTGAGTAATCTTGGGCTACAGATAGATACATTTCCAGGTCAGTTTAGTTACTTTCCCTAAGATCCTTTTGGGTACAGCTTACCTCTAGCCTCCTCTTCAGGATTATACATTTTAATTCCATCCTGCTTCTTTACCCCTAGGCCAGGTAGCTCTCACTCAACATCTCTAGATACTAAAAAATTCAGGTTCTATCAGATCATCTAGGCACAAGCTGAATTTTCAGTAGATTGCAGGGATTAGGTCATACCCATAACCATAATTTTAGGGTCTCCATTAGCTCACATTTCACTAATGTGTAAACTAGAAAAAGTACCTCTTTGGCAAATGTACGCCCTTAGGTTCAAGGCTTGGCGAATGGATCATGGGCTGGATTTCAATCCCTTTTCTCCCATGGCTGGACACAGCCCTGCCTGGCAACTGTGTGTATCTTGCACAGAAGGTTGCACCAGGCAGGCAGTGGATATATGTATACAGACAGAATATAGGGAACACTTAAATTTAGCTAAATTGCAGGCCATGCCTTCACAATTTAGGGTAATTCCTCCATCCCTCTGGTTTTAAAACCCAGAAGTCTCTCATGGTGAAAGAGAGTCAGATGTGCCTCGATTTGAATACCCACTGGTGCTACCTGTTACTTGGCATCTTTTGAAACCCTGGATAAATTCCTCCATTAAAGCTTCCTCATTTGTTTAAGAGGAATACTATTTACATAGTCTGCTGTGAAGGTTAAAGAAAATTGTGTATGCAAAGCACATTTGGCGTTGTAGAATATCAATACATCCTATTTACTTTCACTGTATTTGTCCTTTAGCCTACTTTCTCTACTTATTTGGATAGCTGTTTTCCTCTGTAAAGAACAGAGCCTAAAACTCTGTGCTCAGTTCTGTTCTCCTCTGCCAGATATTAATTATCATCATAACAATAGTTAACATTTATTAACTGCTTACTGTATCTAGGGACTATTCCAAACCCTTCCATGTATTATCTCATTTAATGCTTACACCGGCTTTATGAGGGAGGGACAGATGTGGTCAGCGGTTTACATTTGATGAAATGAATCTGAGAGAGGATAAGTCACTTAACCCAAATTGCACAAATAACTATTGGCTGAGAGGGATTGGAACTTAGGGTCTTCTACGCTAGAATCCTCATTCTTTCTTTCTTTCTTTCTTTTTTTTTTTTTAATTAGGTGAGGTGGTAAGCCACCCAAATCCATTTTCTCCCATCTCTGCCCTGTTCTGTGCCCCAAGAGAGTGGCCTCAGTGGATTCTATCACCCAGGGGTCCTTGCCCTTTGGTTTGTAGTTGGGTTTGGCCAGTGTGGGGAAGTGTCAGGAGATTAAAGGTGGGAGGAAGAGACCAGTCGGGATATTTCTTCTTGCCACCTGCCCTTTGCCTTGGCACACTTCTGACAGTGGCCGTGTTCTTCTGTGGTCACAGCTGCAGCTTTCACCAAGCTCTGGTAACATTAGTTCCTCCCCCATCTCTTTCTGCTTTTGTAGTCATAGGATAGAGTCCTCATTCTTAACTACTCAAATTATACTATCTCCCAGGAAGTCTCTGATTCATTACAGGTTAGCGTTCGTCCTTGTGAACATTTACATCTGTCATCTAAAATTTCTCTGCTTTGTGATCAAAGAGAACAGAATGCTCCATACGAGGAATGCAGTCCCAGAATTGAACATGGGTTCTCAGGAGAGTTGTGGTTGAGATGGTGGGTTCTGGATTCTGAGTGCCGGAGTTCGCATCTTCTTGCCGTGGGACTTTGGGCAAGTTGCTTAACCTCCATTGCCCTCCATGCCTATTGCTTCATGTGTTAAATGGGAGGGAAAAAAATCTACTTTATTAGCTTTTTTGGGTGAGGATTAAGTATTGTAATACATGTTTGTTTTTTTTTTTTTTTAAAAAAAGCAATTTGAATAGTGCCTGACATACATAAAGACCTCAGCAAAAGCTGACACATTAGTATGCATATTTTCATTTATGACCTAGCCACCATATTTCAGATTACAGTGTACACCCAAAAGTATGCCATACCTTAGGAATTCTTGTTATAAGAAAACTGAATTTAATAAAACCAATGATCGGGGTGATTGCATTTTACTAAATTATCTTTTCAGAAAAACATAAGACCCCTGGATATTTTTAAACAGGGAGCTTACTCCTCTCATACATATAAAATGGAATGAATGATTTATGAAACTTAAATATTTTTCAGAAAAAAATTCACTAATTTACTTATTGCTGCATAGCAAGTTACCCCAAACTTAGTGGCTTCAAACAGCAAACATTTATTATCTCACAGTTGCTCTGGGTCAGGAATATGGGGCAGCCTCTGCTTGAAGATCTCTAACACAGCTCAAAAGAGGGAGGAGTTGCTTTCAAGCTTTGCTCACATGGCCTAAGTCCCTCCCTGGCTATGGCTAGTGATATCAGTTCCTTACTACTTGGGCAAAGAATTACTCAAAATATGATAGTCGGCTTCCATGAGAGCAGTGGCAGAGAGAGAATATGAATGAGATAGGGTGAGAGATGGCAAGTAAAATGGAAGCCAGAGTCTTATAAACTGACCTCGAGAAATGACTTCCTGTTATATCGCTTTTGCTGTATTCTGTTTGAGGCAAGTCACTAGTTCCACTCCACACTGGACGAGGGATTACACAAGGGCATTCATCTCAGAAGGCGGGTGCCTTTGGGGCCATTTGAGGGGCTGCCTACCTGAACTGAAATGGAGGAAAGCAAGAGATACCTATTCATCCATTTTGTCAAACCCAAATTATTAATTAAGGATCAATTTCTGAAATGTTATCGATTTAGAAGTTTCTTACTAGATTTCTCTTCTCCATGCTTAAGTATAATTTTCATGAATGTGTGCTCCTTTAAAATCATTCTCCTTTCAATATTTAGTATAACTTTCCCTGGATGCCCATCTTTTCCTCCTCTTCCATTAGCTTTTCACCTATGTTTGCCACCAAAAATGTTCAGGAAAGAGACAGACTGCATTAAATCAAGAGCATAATTATTTCCATTGCCCCAGATGTGATGCATATGGTTGGGGAACTGAGTCCTTTCTTTGAACTGGATTTAATTAAAAGACCATGAAATCAGTATTAAGATGGGGTCAAGTTTTAACAGTACTATGAGACCATAGATTAGAACAAGAGAAATCGCATCCAGAAATGACTTTATGGGTGTCAGCTGAGTAGCCTACGTGATACTTGAAGCTTTTCTAGGATGCTATTTTGCTGCCTGCTTATATGCATTGAAAAAATTGTCAAAATGTGTCAGAAACATACTTGCTCTCATTTTTGCACACTAACAGTGGTAAAGTTGGAAGCTGGCGGAGTTTGAACATTAATATACATTTCTGTGAGTTTAAGAAGCAATTTATGATTTTTCCTCACCTTTCCACATTCCATTCCATTATAGAAATGGGAAGATTTAATGGTCTTATAATATGTTATATCTTCTACATTTCCACTTCAGTGTTCAAATAAAGCTCTTGCCACTGGCATCTGGGAATGTCAAAAACATTCTAGACCCTCTTATATATGTATTTAACTAACCTGACTTTGTGTCTTAATCTGGCTCTGCAGAGAGTAAACCCAGGGAGTGCCTCATCCTTATCTTATGTGCCAGCCACACTAAAATTATTGATTACTGTCTCCATACCCATTGATTCTGGCAGTGGCAAAAATACAATGTGCAGGCTAGTATTTTTTAAAATAAAGATAGGCCCATTTTGTTTTAATGTATTACATAGGCAACAAAGGAAAAAGTGTAGTCCCATTTTTCATTCCACTCTTTTTTCCGAAGTCCTCACTTTAGCATATGTATATACTTTCAGGATGGTTCTATGCATCCACAATCAGCTATATCTAACTAACCCACTGGGTCTCATATGTCTTGTTTATGTGGCCACCTGGCATCATAACATGCATTTTGTTTTGTAAATTGTTCTATTTGCTTAACAGTATATCTCCAGTAACTTTTTCAGGGCAGTATATATAGATATTATAAACCACGTTACTAGCTATGTGATATTCTATATATAATAATAGCTGTATAGCATAATTGAGGTATGACTAATTTAACCAGTCTGATACTGATGAATACTTACATTGTCACCAACTTTTCCCTACTAAAACAATGCTACTGAAAACTACTTTTGCCTGCTTAAAATACTCAGAGTTTTGTATGACAAATTCCTTTTGAATCAAACAATACATGCATTATACATTTTTTATAGAGATTGCCAAGTTGTTAGTGAGCTACAAGAGAACAAAGATAGATAACAATATCAAGAAAACAACACGTGAACAAAACAAGAATTTCAACAATGAGACAGAAATCATAAAAAAGAACCAAACAGAAATTGTGGTGCTGAAGAATACAATAGAAATAAAGAATTAAAAACTCAATGGAGAACTTCAACAGCAGACTTGATCAATCAGAAAAAAAGAATTATTGAATTTCAAGGCAAGTCACCTGAGCCTAGAGGAGGACAGTGGTCCACGAGGCTCATTGCAGACAACATGGAGGCAACGTGTGTAAGCCAGAAGAGTGCCCCAGAGGCAGTGTCCAGGCCATCGGTGTGGCAGGGAGGCCTGGGCTTTTGCCTCCCTCTGGTTCCTAGGAAGCTGGCCAGCAGTCAGTGCAGCAGTAGCAGCAGCAGAGGTGTAGGCTCCAGCACATCTTCCTCCTCTGCTTCAGCCTGAGCTGGGGGTGTCCAGGTCACCCAGGTGGCTGGAAAGGGCGTCAGCTACTCAAGAATGGGAATTCTCTTCACCAGGATATGGAGACTCTTCAAGCACCAGGAGCACAAAGTTATTGTTGGGGTGGATAATGCAAGGAAAAGTATCATCCTTTACCAATTTTCTGTGAATGAAATTGTACATATATCCCCTACAGTAGGAAGTAATGTAGAAGAGATAGTGATTAATAATACATGCTTCCTCACGTGGAATACTGGTGGCCAAGAATCTCTTCATTCTTCCTGGAACACTTACTGTACTAACAGAGATTTTGTAATAGCTGTTGTGGACAGTACAGACCAAGAATTTCTGTAATTAGAGAACTCTATAAAATGTTAGCCCATGAGGACCTAAGGAAAGCTGGATTGCTGATTTTTGCTAATAAACAAGATGGTAAAAAGAATGCATGACTGTAGCAGAAATCTCCCAGGCTTTGGAACTAACTAACTTTTTTTTGGTACGCGGGCCTCTCACTGTTGTGGCCTCTCCCGTTGCGGAGCACAGGCTCCGGACGCGCAGGCTCAGCGGCCATGGCTCACGGGCCCAGCCGCTCCGCTGCATGTGGGATCTTCGCGGACCGGGACACGAACCCGTGTCCCCTGCATCATCGGCAGGCGGACTCCCAACCACTGCGCCACCAGGGAAGCCCAGAACTAACTTTTATTAGAGATCGCCAGTGGCATACCCAGGCATGCTGTGCTTTTTACTGGGGAGAGACTATGCTAAGAAATTGAATGATTTCACAATTTAAGATTAGATGACCTCTACTGACCTCTCCTCACAGACTTTGTATAAACCAAGTGTTGGACTTTACCTGAAAGCTGTAAAAATGAATGGTATATATATATATATATATATATATATATGAACTAATTTTTCTTCTTATAGAAAAAGTTTAAGACCACTTATTTGAAAGCAAACATGAAGTCTCACCTTCCAATCCGCTTTCTTATTAGCTCCTTCCAAACCAAGAGCTTAAAGCTGTGATTGACATTTTTCTCATCATAAGTCCTCTCGGGACACTGTATAGTCTGTGCTAGGTAGAAAGGGAAAGGAAGACATTTTTAACTTTGAGAGCTTTATTATCAGTATAACCCTCCCTTGTTGAATGTTGTTCTCTTCTTATATTTAGTCAAAAGACAAATCAGCACAGATATTCAGTTTCCAATATTTTAAAATGTAATATAACTTACGAAAAGTATTTTGTATTGTGTATATACTTGAAGTTCAAGTTAATGCTTTATGTTCTAAAGAAAAGCAAATTACACAAAAGTTAATATTCTTAGTTATGACCATAATGAGATGAGTATGGGTATTGGTTTTAAGTGCCATTTTATACTTTTTCCCTATGTTCTCTGTACTATACTAACCAACCCCCCAAATCACTGAGCTGCTCTTAAAATAATAATAAAGAAGGAAAAATCTTGACACTGTGTACCTACTGTTTTGTTGATCAAATCACATACATGAAACTAAGTAATCCAACTGAGTGAAATATCAAGTTCTTGGCTTAGTATTACTAATGGGCAGAATTGCACATTGAGCAATTATCAGATTGTTGCCTTTATTGGACCCTATGCCATCTAAATTACTAAATAAACTGTTAATCCGTCAATCAACCTATCATTAAGTGTATTTAAAATTATGAAGTGATTTTTTTCAGCATTAATTAAAAACTGTTGTGTGAAACATGTCTACCCAGAAAAGTATCACCCTATAAATATTACCAAATAATTTAGCTAGAGTCTTCTTAGGTATTAAGTCATATGTCCAGCATTTAAAGTGAATTTGAGATTAAACGTAAAACATATTTTCTAGGCAACAGAGATAGTTTGTTAATTTGAAAATTTCTTATTAGGAGTTGGAATAGTTTGACAATTGTAAAAACAAACAAAAAAACAATAAAAACAATTTTTAATGCTTTCAAGAATTTGGTTTAAAATTTGATCAAGATGATATATTATTTTCACTAAGAAGTAACTTGGCCCAAAATACCTTTCATGTTTTCTTAGGGTATTTTCTTTCAGTAGCTGAAAGTTGAAGGTATTTTTATTGTAACTGTAAACAAACTTATACTTAATGTGTTAAAACATATTCTTGAGTATTCAGTGTATCTTCATGCCTTGAAAATCTGAAAGCTACTCCAAACTGGCTGTTTTAGAATATTCAAGAAAAAAATAATCACTTTTAATACCAGCCTTTTAGATTTCATGAAGATTTTGATGAGGAATAATATTACATGCTATAAGCACTGACAGAACTTTGAAAGTTCCCTTCTATGAAATATAAACTACCAATATCTAAATCCAAGACAACCATGGGAGATCAGTGTTTAACACTGGATGTTTTGTGTTTTATATTTATACTATAATTGTCAAAATGCAAGTATAACATTTTAATACTTGTCAACGTGCTTTTACAAAAGTAAATCCTAAGTTACTAAGCTTTGAAGACAAGTCATTTTAAATTACACAGTCACATGAACAAAAAGGAAAAAGAATGAAAAGTGTAAAAGAAATCCTATAGGACTTATGGGACACTATCAAAATGAAAAAACATATGAATTATGGAAGTCCCAGCAAGAGAAGAGAGAGAAAAAGACAAAGCTTATTTAAAGAAATAATGAATTAACACTTTTCAAAACTTGGAAGGGAAATGGACATCAAGTATCATGAAGCTCTAAGGACTACAAAGAGGGTCAATCCAAAGAAGACTACACCTAGACACACTATAATAAAATATTCAAAATTCAAGGAAAAAGAACTATGAAAGCAGCAAAGAAAAGTGGCATTGCACCTAACTAAAAGCTTTTGCTCAGCAAAGGAAACAAAATCAACAGAGTGAAAAGGCAACCTACAGAATGGGAGAAAATGTTTATAAACCATATATCAGATAAGGGATTAATATCCAAAATATATAAGGAACTTATACAACTCAGTAGCAAAAACCCAAATAACCCAATTTAAAAAACAAGCAAATGACCTGAATATACAGTTCTCCAAAGAAGACTTACAAATGGCCAACAGGTATATGAAAAGGTGCTCAGCATCACTAGTTATCAGGGAAATGCAAATCAAAACCACAATGTGATATCACGTCACACCTGTTAGAATACCTTTTATCAAAAGTCAAAAGATAAGTGTTGGCAAGGATATGGAGGAAAGAGTACATTTGTACATTTTGTTGGCGGGGATGTAGATTGGTATAGCCATTAGGGAAAACAGAATGGAGATTCCTCAAAAAATTAAAAATAGAGCTATGGTAATGATCCAGCAACTCTGCTTCTGGGTATATATCCGCAGGAAATGAAATCAGTATGTCATGGCCACTCCCATGTTCATTGCAGCATTATTCACAATAGCCAGGATATGGAAACATCCTGTGTCCATTGATGGATGAAGAAAATGAGATATATGTGAGATATGTACGTATATATATACACATACACACGCAATATATGATTTCATTTAAACGTGGAATCTAAAATAGTCAAACTCATAGAAACAGCAGAATGTTGGTCGCCTGGGGTTGGGTGAAGGGAGAAGAGGGGAGATATTGGTCAAGGAGTACAAAGTTTCAGCTATAGAAGATAAGTTCTAGAGACCTAGTACACAGCAATGTGACTATAGTCGACAATACTGTATTTTATACTTGAAATTTACTAACAGAGTAGATCCTGTGTCCTCGCTGCAAAGTAAGAAAAGAAAAAGAAAATGGAGAGTGTGACGTGATAATTAGCTGGATTGTGTGATTATCTCACAGAGAATATCTATATGAAAACATCTACCTGTACACTTTAAATATATTCAACTTTTATTCGTTAATTATACCTTAATAAAGCTGGAAAAAAGATTAGAAAGAGGCAGTGGTATATAGTGGTTAGGTGCACCAGCAACTTTACAACTGGTGTCAGGCAGAACTTTGTTCAAATGCTAGCTCCTCTACTAAATAGCTCTATAAATTTGTGCAAGTTAATAAATCTCCATCAGCCTCACTTTCCTCTGCTCATATAATGGCTGTAGTAATAATAATACCTATTGCATAAGGATTCTTAAAATATTTAGCACAGTGTCTGGTCCACATTAAGTATTTATTACTTTTATTATAGAGCCTTAATCGAATGACAAATGAACTGCTTGAGTTTTAATCATGGTCTGGTATGAGTCTAGGTTATTGATCCAAGTTGGTATATTCAGTGTCTTCTGAACTTTACCCCAGCCATGTCCCTTACTATATTGGATGCCTCTCAAATATATATTTTATATCTATACTCTTGCCCCAAGCCCATATTGTCTTGTCTGTGCTTTAAAGTCATTTAACATTCTCAAGGAATAGTAATTCAGCAGATATAGATGAATTTTTAAGATTTTGCTGATCTGTTTTATTATGGCTTATTGACATATAAATGTGTTAATAAATGTTTAATAACTGGCTATCTAGAAAAATGCATACATGCATATATGTGCATGGTTGTAAATTTCACTAACAAAGAGTATGTATAGCATACAAATTACAAATAAAATATACTATACTGTATCATAAATTCCATATAATCAATTGATTCTCACTGAATGCTGTCTTTGTTTTTGGTGAGCTTGTGTATTCATAGCCAACCTGTGGTTGTAATTAACAAACGAGTGTAGTTCTGGCATTGAGTGTTGACTGATATTTTTGTTTCTATTAGTGAATAAGATGAAACTGAAAAAATGGAAAGTGTCAGAACATAGCACGTTCATCAGTGATGTGAGTGACTTTTCTGCTGAATCACCCAATAGTTTTTGAATACTGGAATAGTAATTCCTCAATTTTTTGTGCTTTTTAGAGCGTAATGGTCACAGACCTAATTTTAAAGTTTAATCAGCATTAAGATTTTCTCTATCATGTTTTTGCTAGACAATAAAAATAACAACAAAAATAAATAAAGCAAGCCATTATTTGTAGTATTTACCAATTTCTGTGGTGTAAATATTCCAGAACTCCATGGCCAAGTTCAAATGACCCACATGATGTCACTGAACAGAGTTGAGATATGTAGCTGTAAACATTACAGATAATATTCCCACCACACAGACACAATCAATATAAACAACCTCATGTATAAATAATAGTATAATATAATTAACTGCTGAGTTTTGAGTTTTTATTTCTTTGGTTTTAATATAATTTGCCTAATTCTAAGTTTATATAACTTATTTTTTAACGGCTTGCAAAATTTTTGAAAATGTAACAGTTGACTCTCAAGAGCCATCTCAAGTACAACACTGTTATAAATGTTGTAGTATTTGCCCCCCCGTTTTTTTTTTTTTTTTTTTTGGCTGCACTGCACGGCTTGGGGGATCTTAGTTCCCCAACCAGGGATTGAACCTAGGCCCCGGCAGTGAAAACACCGAGTCCTAACCACTGTACTGCCAGGGAATTCCCGTGCCCTCAATTTTAAAAATAGCCTTCCATAACTCCTCTTCTCCCTCTGGCCACTTCCACCTATATCTCTGTTTTCTATTTTTATCAGCCAAAAATCTTTAAAATTTACTTTTATCCACTCTCCCCATTTCTTTATTTCCCATCAGCCCGCTACAATATAGTTTTCTGCCACATTCCTCCATAAAAACAGATCTGGCTAAGGTTACCAGTGTCTCTAAGTTAAATAGATTTTACTATTCTCATTTTATTTGACCTCTTAGCAGCAACGTTTACTGTTGACAAACGACTCAGTCCTTCCTGAAAACTCTTTTCCCTTGGGTTCTACAATACTTATTTTACTTCTCTGCCCATTCCTTCTCTTCTCCTTTGCAAATGCATCTTCCTCGACCCAGCTGTTATATGTTGTAATCAAGATTGTTCCTAGACCCCACTGTCTTCTAATTCTATAATCCTTCCCAAGATTTCAATTACCACATATATTCAGATGACTAAAAAATTATATATATACACATGTATATATCCTCCCAATTTTTAAAGTGTAAAATTTGTTTTGTATATGTATAACATCACCACAATCAAGATAATGAACATATCCTTTACCCCCAAAAGTCTCCTGGTGTCCATTTATAATCTCTCTTTCCTAGCCAATGCAACCACCATTCCCCAAGCAACCACTGATCTGCTTCCTGTCACTATAGACTAGTTTGCATTTTATCAAGGTTTATATTATATATATATATATATATATATATATATATATGGGATCCTACACTCTGTTTTCTGGCTTTTTTCACTCAGCATAATTATTTTAAGATTCATCTATGTTGTTGCCTGTATTAATAATTTATTGTTATTGCTGAGTAGCATTCCATTATATGGATACACTGAAATTTGTTCATTCATTCACTTATATCAATAAGACATTTGGGTTGTTTCCAGTTTGAGATTATTACAAATAGAGCTGCTGTGAACATTTATGTATAAATCTTAGTAGGGAACATATGCTTTAATTTCTGTTGGGTAAATACCTAGGAATGCAAAGGCTGATTTGTATGGCAGGTTTATTTTTAACATTATAATAAATTGCTTACTGTTTTCAAAGTGGTTGTGTAATTTTGCATTCCCACCAGCAGTGTATCTGATTTCTGCATCCTTACCAATGCGTGATATTTTCAGTCTTTTTAATTTTAGCCTTTCTAGTGGGTATGTAGCAGTATCTTATTATGGTTTTAATAGACATGTTATTAATGGCTAATGATCTTGAGCATAATTTAATGTGCTTATTTGCTGAGTTTCTTGTGTTACATTTTCAAATATTTTGCCCATTTTTAATTCAGTGGTTTCTATTCTAACAAGTTATGAAAAGTGTTTTTAGATATTTTAGAAGTTCTTGGTCAGGTATTTGCTTTACAGAGATTTTCTCCAAGTCTATGGCTCATCTTTTCACCCTTGTATCATTGCCTTTTTAAGATATACTTTTGATGAACCGTTATTTACCGAGTATTTTTTTATTTGTTTTTGTTATATTTAAGATATCTTTGTTAAATCCAAGGTTGTTAAGATGACCTCCTGTTTTCTTCTAAACGTTGTATGATGTTCATTTCTCTGTTTGGGTTGTGATACATTTTCTATTAATTTTTATATATGGTGTCATTGAGGTTGAAGTTAAATTTTTCTTTTGTCTATCTAATATTTCCAGCACCATTTTCTCAAAAGATCATCTTGTCACCAGGAATTTACCTTGGCAAATTTGTTCAGAAATTAATTGACTATATATGAGTGACTCTCTACATGGAATCTTTCCTATTCCATTGATCCATGTGTCTGTACATCCACATACACTACACTGCCCTGATTATTGTATCTTTTTTTCAGCTTTATTAACATACAATTTGACAGATAACATTGTATAACTTTAAGGTATACAATGTGTTGATTTGATACACTTATATGTTGCAAAATGATTACTACATTTGGGTTGTTTCCAGTTTGAGATTATTACAAGTAGAGCTGCCATGAACATTTAGCATTAGCTAATACCTCTGTCACATCACATAATTATCATTTCTTTTTTGTAGTGAGAACATGTAAGATCTAGAATAAGTCATGAAGTGAGCTAGTAAGTCTTCCAGCTTTATTCTTTTGTTTTTTTTCAGATTGATGATCCTCAGTATTCCGTTGCTGGTCCTATCCATTGCTCATTGTCTTCAGTGGATTTCTTTTTCCACTTTATTTTCCAAATGTAGATATGGAGGTGAAAATTATATAAACCAAAAAATGGTAAACGGAAGCCTGCTTCTTAGGGTACTCAATTTTAATTGCACTAGGTCAATATTAATAAAGTTTAGCCAGGGCATTTATCTGCCAAGAATATTGTGACATAAATTCATGGCTTGGAAAGGCTACCTAAAGGAAATTCCTGAGATTCCAGGCCACTATATTATTATATTTTATTAATTTGATGAGATAAAAGTGACTACTAATGAATATGTTACACCATTCTCTTCTCAATTTGGAAGCAACTTTAACGTTATATCTATACAAGCATAAAAGCAACCGGCTACAATTTGAATAATTCAGTCAAGTAACTGGATTTTTAAATGACCAGTTTGACTTTCACTGAATTGACTGGTTGGTTGACACTTTGAGGAGCATTAACTTGTCATCCTCATCATTACCATGAAATAGTATTTATTCAGCATCCACAGTTGCAAGTGATATAAAGTTAGCCAAATAATTGTAGACTCTGCCCTTTAGGAGTTTATGATCTGGAAACTCAACATATCCAGATGAGCTAGATGCCATTTAGCAGAGTACTGCTTGTAGGACTTTGAGAAATACCACTAAGTGGCTGTAAAAGATGAATTTTCTACACAAAGTGCCAAACTATGGACTAGAAAGTAAAGTAGTGCACATGGTGGGTGAGGGTAAGTGATCTTCTCACTTGAGATGGTGTTATTTGGGCCGAATTTCAACTACAGATATCCTCTCCCTTCAAAAGATTGAAGCAGCACTTTTTAGAGAGAGAAAATGACATGTCTGAGCTTATCAAAAGCAAATGAGTCCTTCGGGAATCTGCGAGTGAGTAATGATGGTGGGGGATGTAGCAGGGAAAATGGTATTTTTGGCATCAGAATAACTAGGCTCCATTCCAGCTTTGTCCCTCGTGGGTGGGCACTGGGTAATTTATTTAACTTCTCTGCATCACAGTTTAGTTATTCACCTGTAAAATGAGAACGCTGTAATCATGTTTATGCCTTCATGATATCTGAAAATTGTGCAGAGATCCTGCAATGAAAAGTGAACCCCAAATGAATTTATACAAGGACAGTCACAATAATGAATGTTTCTTTCTAACTAGGCTGAGAGGGCTATACTTTTGAAGGAAATTAAGAAATTGTATGAAATGCAGTTTTAACTTTTAGAGAGTATTTATGGGTTGCAATAGTTTTACCTCTTAAAAATTACTCTTTTATAATCCAGTTAAAGTATTTTGTTACATGGTTCATTTAGAGCTTATTCTTTGCTATTACAAATGAAATATGTCTAATCAATAGTTTATCTATTAGATAAAAATAGTTTATCTATTAGAATTCCCTTTTTGGGGAGGGATCACAGAATGTAAGATTCGGGAAGCCCATTAGAAATAATGTGATCCTATTCTCTATATGAGAACATAAGGAACCTTTGAGAGTGAACTACTTGCCCAAGGTTGAACGATAAGCTAATAGGAAAGCCAGTACTAGAATCCAGGTTTCCTGTTTATTTCAGTGCTTCTGTGAAGTATTTCTGTCTCATAATCTTTCTTTCATCTCTAGAAAGTGTGTCACAATGAACTCAGAAGGGACAGCTGGTATTTGTGAGTGGGCATTACTGTGTGCCAGGTATAGTGCTAAAGGTTGGGCATATGCTATTTCAAATAGTCCTCACACAATCCTGAGGAGGCATTAGCAACTATTCAACGGATGAGGAAACAGGATGAGAAAATTTAAGTAACTTACTCAAAGTCACACTACTAGGAGTAGTTGAGTGAAGGTTCATGTTCCAGTCTGTCTGACACAAAAGCCCATCTTTCCACTACATCGTATACTCTCCCTGGGAAAGTGCCATTACCATTTTGAAAATTCTTCAGGGCCCAACTAGATGAGTCAGCAGCACTAATCGGACATGACATTGGGAAGTTCATCTTAAATTCTGTTTTTTCTTCCCATTTCTTCCACATTTCAGTGATCATGTCCATTCTTAGACATCCAGCTCTACTCAAGCTGTTCTTAGTATCCTTTATGGGCCTGGCTTCCTCAGACAATATTTAAAATTACATTTTCTCCTCATGATTATTCCATATTTATCTGTTGCATTACTTTTTCTCATACTTTTTCTCCATTTAAACTCCTGATTGCCTAATTAACTTTAGTATTTATTTGGAAGGAAAATAATAAGACGTTTACACTATGCAGACATGATAGAGGCTTACTGTATTTTTTTTTTTTTCTTCCAGACGTTATTCCATTTGCCCGATGACATAAAACAATCGACGTGACACCTTTTCCACATCCATTAGGTAAGAACTGGGACCTCCTTGTCTAGTTTCAGTGCGTCAAACTCAAACTATAACTGAAAAAAACACATCGTGTAGGAATTTAGGAACAAATAGCCCGAGAACAATCTATTTATTTGCTGTTCACAGGAAGAATATGGGTGGAGTTTGCAATGCCTGTTAGTTAAACTCTTGGTAATGTTGTTTACATTAACTAAGATAATGAGTATAAAATGCTTAGCACGTATGTAAATGCTTAAAAAGACTTAGTTATCATATATTGCTTTGGATGCTACAGAAAGTTGCAGAAACTAAAGAGCATCTGATTAAATTTGGAGTGGAGAAAAGTCCATTTAGGTTTGAGTTATTTTCTGAGTCAGTCAATATCTATTTAGAGACTGACTCTGTGTGTTTGTGTGTGGCGGGGGAGACTAGCTAATTAAGCGGATGCAATATAGAAGTTCTAGATTATTATATAAGTCAAACTGATATGATCTCAATTTTTCCTTTATATTTGGGACAAGTTAGTAAAAAGTATTCATACCTAATGATATGATAACTAAATCCTGAGGCCCTTAACTGTCAAAGATTAAATGTTTGCTTCCAGGCAGATATATGTGAAAAAAAATTGTTGCTTGACTCCAGTGAAACACGTTTCAATGTAAGGATGAAACCTGCACATTTGCATGACCTGATTACTCATAATAGGAGAGAATACTGTATATTTTAATATGTAATTAAATTCAGCAAGTAAAAAACTGTTCATTCTCATTCTGATGAAAAATAGTTCTTAAAATACCCAGGATTGCATCTACCTTGAGATATGTAACGAAAGCCTTTATTTGGCTTTAAAATCATTGATCTGATTTGGAGCTGTCAGGCAGGTATGTTAATACAGTGTTTCTGGCCAGGGCAGTGTCTGTTTTGCCTGAGCAGACTGCTCTGCCATCACTGCCTATTTATAGAACAATGTAGAACAGGGTAGGCACATCTGCAGGGCAAAACATTATTTTATCTCAGTTGTAGGGTTGCATATTAACCTGGGAGTAGGAAGCTATCCTTTCCTGTCACCTACTTTGAAATCAAGTGCATAGAGTAATTTTTCACCTTTTGTAAATCTATCACTCGTATTTCTTTCTTGAAAGCTACTACCATGTTATCTCATATTTAGCTGAGTACATAACTTGTTCCAACGCTTTAGGGAGTTTCACTATGTATAAAGCTCAAAATTTAATGAAATTAGACTTTAGATAAGGGGTAATATAAAAGTAAGATTTCTTGTTGTAAATATTTGATATATTAGCCCAGAGAAAACTAGAAAAACAGGAGATCACTGAGAAAATTTGGCATTGTATATAACCGTTTTTATACAGTGGCTTTGACAATTAGGCATATCCCACTCCTCTACAGAAATGCTAAATATATATTACTAAACACAGTGATCAGACAAAATAGTGACTTAGGAGAGCAACTGATTGGTTAAATGTTCAGAGAGTTGTGTTATTCAATGATCCAAATTAGTGGTGTACTTTGAAAATTTTGAGGTGGGGGGGAATAAAATTGCAGACAACCTATCTTTGGCTAATCAGATCCTTGAACATGATTTTGAGACATGTTTGATGATGTGTTAATCTGTTTGAAAATGATGAGGTAGTAACTTGAAACAGGGTCTGGAGAATCCATATAACTCAAAACATGTGCTTGATCACAACCTGGCCTCAGTCAGTCTAACCAATAAGCGTTTACTGAAGTACTCTGGTTTGGGAAAGGTCATGGTATCATATAAGACACAGTGGAGTCTCTATGAATGTGTGTGTAAATCTGTCTCTGTTGTGGGATGATAGAGGAATTGATATTATTATCAGTATAAAAGAAACTAAACACTATCACATCTATAAGAAAATATCTCCTATTCAGCATCTCCTTCTTCCCTTATTTCCAGAATCATGCTGCTTTTAACACAGAAAATAGAGAAGTAGGAGACAGACTGGCTAGTCACAGTTAAAAAACTTTCTGTTGATGCTAATAAGTTAATGAACAGACAAAAGGGCTTTCTTGGCCTTCCCCTTCATGCAAGGCACACAAAAAAGACATTATAAAAAGACAATGAAAAATAACCCCTGATTTCAATCACTTCTTTTTTTTTTTCTTCTGACTGCTCTTTTGTCTCAAAGAACTGTGTCCAATCTGGCCTCGGTTCTCCCACAATGTGCCTACTGTGTGGCATCCACGTTATGTAGCCAAAAAACAATGGGAGTTTAGAAACAAATTTGAGCTCCACCACTGTATGATCCTAGGCAAGTTGCTTAACATTTTCTGTTACTTTACTTTACAAACTGAAAAAAAGATTATGTGAGGATATAATGATCTCTACAGAATTAGTTTACCGTGTGTGAAATTCTAGGACTCATAAACTTCTGTTTACCTCTTCCTCAGCCATAAGGATTTTGGTTCAAGTGTTTATCTGAATTTCAAATCATACCTGATTAGGAGGGTTATAAATAGGAGGGGCAACTATGGATTACACATGAAATTGGAAAGTAAAGGAAATAAGGAAAATTAAACCAGCCTTAGGATTCTCTTCCTCTGTTAGACATGAGAAAGCTAAGTAGTGGCAGAGTCAAGGAGTAGGATTCACTCTTCCATAATCTCCACTGGCCACTTACATATATGGTTACTCTTAAATAAGAATACTTTTTAAACCAAAACAAACAATGTGCTGGGGCTTCCCTGGTGGCGCAGTGGTTGAGAGTCCGCCTGCCGATGCAGGGGACACGGGTTCGTGCCCTGGTCCGGGAAGATCCCACATGCCGCGGAGCGGCTGGGCCCGTGAGCCATGGCCGCTTAGCCTGCGCGTCCGGAGCCTGTGCTCTGCAACGGGAGAGGCCACAGCAGTGAGAGGCCCACATACCGCAAAAAAAACACAATGTGCTGGCTATGTAAATGCAACGTCAAGGTGAGTGTCCTATAACACTCCTACAACTAGATAAACATAGGTAGAACAATGAAATTGGACCCCTATCTTGTACCAATCACAAAAATTAGCTCAAAATGGATCAAAGACTCAAACCTGGGCTTCCCTGGTGGCGCAGTGGTTGGGAGTCCGCCTGCCGATGCAGGAGACACGGGTTCGTGCCCCGGTCCGGGAGGCAGGAGGATCGCGCATGCCGCGGAGCGGCTGGGCCCGTGAGCCATGGCCGCTGAGCTTGCGCGTCCGGAGCCTGGGCCCGTGAGCCATGGCCGCTGAGCTTGCGCGTCCGGAGCCTGTGCTCCGCGACGGGAGAGGCCACAACAGTGAGAGGCCCGCGTACCGCAAAAAAAAAAGACTCAAACCTAAGAGTCAGTGATACCATAACTCTCCTTGAAGAATCTCCTTGCCATTGGTTTTGGCAATGACTTTTTGGATATGACACCAAAAGAACAAACAACAAAAGCAAAAGAATCAACAAATGGGACTACATCAAGCTTAAAAGCTTCCACACAGCAAAAGACACAACAAAACAGAATGAAAAGTCATCATAAAGAATGGGAGAAAATTTTTACAAACCATATATCAGATAAGCAGTTAATATCCAAAATATATAAACAGCTCATACAACTCAATATAGAAAAACAAGCAACCCAATTAAAAAGTGGGCAGAAGACCTAAATGGCCATTTGGATGTCTTCTTTGCAAAAATGTCTAACAGGTACAAGGTACATGAAAAGATGCTCAACATCACTGATCATCAGGAAAACGCAAATCAAAACCACAGTGAAACATCACCTCACACCTGTCAGAATTTCTGTCATCAAGAAGACAAGATAGGAGAATCTTCAAGATGGCAGAGGAGTAAGCCATGGAGATCACCTTCCTCCCCAAAGATACCCCAGAAATACATCTACACGTGGAACAACTCCTACAGAACACCTACTGAACGCTGGCAGAAGACCTCAGACCTCCCGAAAGGTAAGAATCCCCCCCACGTACCTGGGTAGGGCAAAAGAAAAAAGAATAAACAGAGACAAAAGAATAGGGACGGGACCTGCACCAGTGGGAGGGAGCTGTGAAGGAGGGAAGGTTTCCACACACTGGGAAGCTGCTTCACTGGCAGAGAAGGGGGGGTGGGTGGGGTGGGGGGGAAGCTTCAGAGCCATGGCAGAGAGGGCAGCAACAGGGGTGCGGAGGGCAAAGCGGAGAGATTCCCACACAGAGGATTGGTGTGAGCAGCACTCACCAGCCCGAGAGGCTTGTCTGCACACCCGCCAGGGTGGGCGGGGGCTGGGAGCTGAGGCACGAGTTTCTGAGGTCAGACCCCAGGGAGAGGACTGGGGTTGGCTGCATGAACACAGCCTGAAGGGGGCTAGTGCGCCACAGCTAGCCAGGAGGGAGTCCGGGAAAAACTCTGGACCTGCCTAAGAGGAAAGAGACCATTGTTTCGGTGTGTGTGAAGAGAGGATATTCAGAGCACCTCTTAAACGAGCTTCAGAGATGGGTGTGAGCCACGGCTGTCAGCACAGATACCAGAGATGGGCATGAAACACTAAGGCTGCTGCTGCAGCCACCAAGAATCCTGTGTGCAAGCACAGGTCACTATCCACACCTCCCCTCCCAGGAGCCTGTGCAGCCCGCCACTGCCAGGGTCCCGTGATACAGGGAGAACTTCTCCAGGAGAACACGTGGCGTGCCTCGGGCTGTTGTAAGGTCACGCAGGCCTCTGCCGCCACAGGCTCACCCTGCATTCCACACCCCTCCCTCGCCCAGGCCTGAGTGAGCCAGAGCCCCCTAGTCAGCTGCTCATTTAACCCAGTCTTTTCTGGGCGAAGAACAGGCGACAGAGGGCAACCTACATGCAGAGGTGGGGCCAAAACCAAAGTTGAACCCTAGGAGCAGTGAGAACAAAGAAGAGAAAGAGAAATTTCACTGTGCAGCCTCCGGAGCAGCGGATTAAATCTCCACAGTCAACTTGACGTACCCTGAATCTGTGGAATACCCGAATAGGCAATGAATCACCCCAAAATTGAGATGGTGGACTTTGGGAGCAACTGTAGACTTGGGGTTTGCTGTATGTGACTGACTAGTTTCTGATTTATAAGTTAATCGTATTTTATAGGTTGGGTTACTCTCTTTTGCTTTAAATTTTAATAATTTTTCAAATTTTTTATTTTAATAAATATTCTATTTTATTTTATTTTATTTCTTTTTTTTTTGGTCCCTTTTCTCATGAGCCGTGTGGCTGACAGGGTCTTGGTGCTCCGGCCAGGTGTCAGGCCTGAGCCTCGGAGATGGGAGAGCCAAGTTCACGACAGTGGACCACCAGAGACTTCCCGGCAACACGTAATATCAATCGGCCAGAGACCTCCATCTCAACGCTAAGACCAGCAAGTTCCAGTGAGGGACACCCCATGCCAAACAACTAACAAACAAGGCAGGAACACAACCCCACCCATATGCACAGAGGCTGCCTAAAATCATATTAAGGTCACAGACACGCCAAAAGACACGACCAGACGCAACCCCACCCACCACAAAGACAAGATCCAGCCCCACCCACCAGAACACAGGCACCAGTCAACTCCACCAGGAGCCCTACACAAGCCACTGAGCCAACCTTACCCAACTTTACCCACTGGAGGCAGACAACAGAAACAACAGGAATGGGGCTTCCCTGGTGGTGCAGTGGTTGAGAATCTGCCTGCAAATGCAGGGGACATGGGTTCAAGCCCTGGTCTGGGAGGATCCCACATGCCGCGGAGCAACTAGGCCCGTGAGCCACAACTACTGAGCCTGCGCGTCTGGAGCCTGTGCTCCGCAACAAGAGAGGCCGTGAATAGTGAGAGGCCAGCGCACCGCGATGAAGAGTGGCCTCTGCTTGCCACAAGTAGAGAAAGCCCTCGCTCAGAAATGAAGACCCAACACAGCAAAAATTAATTAATTAATAAACTCCTACCCCCAACATCTTCTTAAAAAAAAAAAAAAAAAAAAAGGAACTATGAACCTGCAGCCTGCGATAAGGAGACCCCAAACACAGTAAGTTAAGCAAAATGATAAGACACAGAAATACACAGCAAATGAAGGAACAAAGTAAAAACCCACCAGATCAAACAAATGAAGAGGAAATAGGCAGTCTACCTAAAAAGGAATTCAGAGTAATGATAGTAAAGATGATCCAAAATAGTGGAAATAGAATGGAGAAAATAAAAGAAACGTTGAACAAGGACCTGGAAGAACTAAAGAGCAAACAAACAATGATGAACAACACAATAAATAAAATTAAAAATTCTCTAGAAGGGATCAATAGCAGAATAACTGAGGCAGAAGAACAGGATAAGTGACCTGGAAGATAAAGTAGTGGAAATAACTACTGCAGAGGAGAATAAAGAAAAAAGAATGAAAAGAATTGAGGACAGTCTCAGAGACCTCAGGGACAGCATTAAATGCACCAACATCCGAATAATAGGGGTCCCAGAAGAAAAAGAGAAAGGGACTGAGAAAATAGTTCAAGAGATTATAGTTGAGAACTTCCCTAACATGGGAAAGGAAATAGTCAGTTAAGTCCAGGAAGCACAGAGAGTCCCATACAGGATAAATCCAAGGAGAAACATGCCAAGACAGACCCCTGTTAATCAAACTATCAAAAATTAAATACAAAGAAAAAATATTAAAAGCAGCAAGGGAAAAGCAACAAATAACACACAAGGGAACCCCCATAATATTAACAGCTGAGCTTTCAGCAGAAACTCTGCAAGCCAGAAGGGAGTGGCAAGACATATTTAAAGTGATGAAAGGGAAAAGCCAACGACCAAGATTACTCTACACAGCACGGATCTCATTCAGCTTTGACAGAAAAACTAAAACCTTTACAGACAAGCAAAAGTTAAGAGAATTCAGGCTCACCAAACCAGCTTTACAACAAATGCTAAAGGAACTTCTCTAGGCAGGAAACACAAGAGAAGGAAAAGAAAGACTTCCAAAAACAAACCCCCCCCAAATTAAGAAAATGGTAATAGGAACATACATATCTATAATTACCTTAAATGTAAATGAATTAAATGCTCCCACCAAAAGACATAGACTGGCTGAATGGATACAAAAACAGGACCTGTATGTATGCTGTCTATAAGAGACCCACCTCAGACCTAGGGACACATACATACAAAGTGAGGGGATGGAAAAAGATATTCCATGCAAAAGGAACTCAAAGCTGGAGCAGGAATTCTCATATCAGACAAAATAGACTTTAAACTAAAGACTATAACAAGGGACAAAGAAGGACACTACATAATGACCAAGGGATTAATCCAAGAAGAAGATATAACAATCGTAAATATTTATGCACCCAACACAGGAGCACCTCAGTACATAAGGCAAATGCTAAAAGCCATAAAAGGGGAAATCAACAGTAACACATTCAGAGTAGGGGACTTTAACACCCCACTTTCACCAATGGACAGATCAACCAAAATGAAAATAAATAGGGAAACACAAGCTTTAAATGACACATTAAACAAGATGGACTTAATTGATATTTATAGGATATTCCATCCCCAAACAACAGAATACACTTTCTTCTCAAGTGCTCATGGAACATTCTCCAGGATAGATCACATCTTGGGTCACAAATCAAGCCTTGGTAAATTTAATAAAATTGAAATTGTATCAAGTATCTTTTCCAACCACAATACTATGAGACTAGATATCGATTACAGGAAAAAAAAAACAACTGTAAAATATACAAACACATGAAAGCTAAACAAACAATACCCTACTAAATAACCAAGAGATCACTGAAGAAATCAAAGAGAAAATTAAAAAAAATACCTAGAAATAAATGACAATGAAAACACTATGCTCCAAAACCTACGGGATGCAGCAGACGCAGTTCTAAGACGGAAGTTTATAACAATACAATCCTACCTCAAGAAAGAAGAGACATCTCAAATAAACAACCTAACCTTACACCTAAAGCAATTAGAGAAAGAAGAACAAACAAACAACAAAAAAACAAATTAGCAGAAGGAAAGAAATAATAAAGATCAGAGCAGAAATAAATGAAAAAGAAATGAAGGAAACAATAGCAAAGATCAATAAAACCAAAAGCTGGTTCTTTGAGAAGATAAACAACATTGAAGAACCATTAGTCAGACTCATCAAGAACAAAAGGGAGAAGAATCAAATCAACAGAATTAGAAGTGAAGAAGAAGTAACCACTGACACTGCAGAAACACAAAGGATCATGAGAGATTACTACAAGCAACTCTATGCCAATAAAATGGACAACCTGGAAGAAATGGACAAATGGTTAGAAAAGCACAGCCTGCCAAGACTGAACCAGGAAGAAATAGAAAATATAAACAAACCAATCACAAGCATTGAAATTCAGACTGTGATAAAAATCTTCCAACAAACAAAAGCCCAGGACCAGATGGCTTCACAGGCGAATTCTATCAAACATTTAAAGACGAGCTAACACCCATCCTTGTCAAACTCGTCCAAAATATAGCAGAGGGAGGAACACTCCCAAACTCATTCTACGAGGCCACCAGCACCCTGAAAGCAAAACCAGACAAGGATGTCACAGAGAAAGAAAACTACAGGCCAATATCACCGATGAACATAGATGTAAAAATCCTCAAAAAAAAATACTAGCAAACAGAATCCAACAGCACATAAGGATCATACACCATGATCAAGTGGGGTTTATCCCAGGAATGCAAGGATTCTTCAATATACGCAAATCAATCAATGTGATAAACCATATTAACAAATTGAAGGAGCAAAACCGTATGATCATCTCAATAGATGCAGAATAAGCTTTTGACAAAATTCAACACCCATTTATGATAAAAAAAACTCTCCAGAAAGTAGGCATAGAGGGAACTTACCTCAACATAATAAAGGCCATATATGACAAACCCACAGCCAATATCGTTCTCAGTGATGAAAAGCTGAAACCACTTCCACTAAGATCAGGAACAAGACAAGGTTGCCCACTCTCACCTCTAGTATTCAACACAGTTTTAGAAGTTTTAGCCACAGAAATAAGAGATGAAAAAGAAATAAAAAGAATCCAAATCAGAAAAGAAGAATTAAAACTGTCACTGTTTTCAGATGACATGATACATACATAGAGAATCCTAAAGATGCTACCAGAAAACTACTAGAGCTAATCAATGAATTTAGTAAAGTGGCAGGATACAAAATGAATGAACAAATCTCTTGCATTCCTATACACTAATGATGAAAAACCTTAAAGAGAAATTAAGGAAACACTCCCATCTACCATTGCAACAAAAAGAATAAAATACCTAGGAATAAAGCTACCTATGGAGACAAAAGGCCTGTAGGCAGAAAACTATAAGACACTCATGAAAGAAATTAAAGATGATAGAAACTGCTGGAGAGATATACCATGTTCTGGGATTGGAAGAATCAACATTGTGACAATGACTCTACTACCCAAAGCAATCTACAGATTCAGTGCAATCCCTATCAATCTACTCATGGCATTTTTCACAGAACTAGAACAAAACATTTCACAATTTTTGTGGAAACACAAAAGACCCTGAATACCCAAAGTAATCTTGAGAAAGACACACAGAGCTGGAGGAATCAGGCTCCCTGCCTAAAGACTGTACTACAAAGTTACAGTAATCAAGACAGTAGGGGTTGGCACAAAAACAGAAATATACATCAATGGAACAGGAAAAAAAGCCCAGAGATAAACCCACGCACCTATGTTCAACTAATCTATGACAAAGGAGGCAAGGACATACAATGGAGAAAAGACAGCCTCTTCAATAAGTGGTGCTAGGAAAACTGGACAGCTACATGTAAAAGAAAGAATGAAATTAGAATACTCCCTAACACCATACACAAAAATAAACTCAAAATGGATTAAAGACCTAAATGTAAGACTGGACACTATAAAACTCTTAGAGGAAAAACATAGGCAGAACACTCTATGATATAAGTCACAGCAAGATCCTTTTTGCCCCACCTCCCAGAGAAATGGAAACCAAAACAAAAATAAACGGGACCTAATGAAACTTAAGAGCTTTTGCATAGCAAAGGAAACCATACACAAGACGAAAAGACAACCCTCAGAACGGGAGAAAGTAAAAAATTGCTTTTTACTCAGCCATAAAAATAAATGAAATTGAGTTATTTATAGTGAGGTGGATGGACCTAGAGTCTGTCAGACACAGTGAAGTAAGTCAGAAAGAGAAAAACAAATACCGTATGCCGACACATACTCATGGAATCTAAAAAAAAAAACAAAAAACAAAAAAACATGGTTCTGAAGAATCTAGGGGGAGGACAGGAATGAAGACACAGACACAGAGAATGGACTTGTGGACACGAGCAGGGGGAAGTGTAAGCTGGGAAGAAGTGAGAGGGTGGCATAAACGTATATACACTATCAAATGTAAAATAGCTAGTAGGAAGCAGCCACATAGGACAGGGAGATCAACTGAGTGCTTTGTGAACACCTAGAGGGGTGGGTGGGAAAGGGAGGGTGGGAGGGTGATGCAAGAGGTGGGGCATATGGGGATATATGTATATGTATAGCTGATTCACTTTGTTATACAACAGAAACTGATGCATCAATGTAAAGCAATTATACTTCAATAAAGATGTTAAAAAGATAAGAGGGTTCTGGTTCAAAATGGTAACACAGGAAGATAGTGAATTCACCTCTCCGTATACACCGAATGTACAGCTACATATGGAACAATTTCCTCTGGAAAACTTCAACTAGCTGAATGACTCCTCAGCAGTGGGCAAACAAGAAAAAGAAAGTCCATATCAAAGTGGGTAAGAGGCAGAGACAGTCTTGCCATAAATCCCAACCACAGCATGGTGACCCACAATTGGGAGAGATCTGAAAACCTGGATATCCTCGCTGAGGAGTGAATGGTTTGAACCTCTCACGTCAGGCACTACATTGTTCAAGACCTTTATCTGGAAGATGAGCCGCCTAAACATCTAGCTTTGAAAACCAACAGGGTTGTGTCCACAAGGACTACAGGGCTATAGTGAACTGAGAAAGAGCTGTCAAAGGGCTCATGTGCTCAGACCCACCACCCCAGGGCCCAGTGCAGAAGCAAGCAATCAATGATCCCAAAGAGACTCACACCCAGATACATTATAAGTAAAATGTTAAAAGCTAAACACAAGGAAAGAATCTTAAAAGCACAAGAGAAAAACTTGTTATATACAAGGTAACCCACATAATACTATAAGCAGACTTGTCAACAGAAACATTGCAGGCCAGAAGGGAATGGCATGATATATAGTCAAAGTGCTGAAAGAAAAAAATAACTTCCAACCAAGAATATGCTACCTGGCGAAGTTACCATTCAGAATTAAAGGAGAGAGAGTTTTCTAGACAAGCAAAAGCTAAAGGATTTCATCGCCAAGAAACCAGCCTTACAAGCAATGTTAAAGGAACTTCTTTAAGCTGAAGAGAAAGAGCACTAATTAAAACAGAAAACATACGAAAGGATAAATCTCACTGGTGAGGGCAAATACATATATAACTACAATAGTTGAGGGATAGACACATGATAAAAAGATGTACAGTGTGACATCAAACACCTAAAATGTGGTAGGGTACGAGGGAGAGTAAAAATACAGAATGTTAGTATGCATTCAAACTCAAGTTTTTATCAGCTTACAATATACTGTTATGAATATAAGCTGTTATATGTAAACCTTGTGCTAACCACAAAACAAAAACCTATAGTAGATAAACAACATATAAAGAGGGCAAGAATCTAAGCAATACCAATACATAAAGTCATTATATCACAATGGAGGAGAACAAGTACAGAAAAAAGGACCAGAGGAACCACAAAGCAGCCAGCAAAAAACTAACAAAATGCCAATTACACATCTATTAACAATTACGTTAAATGTAAATGGATTGAATTCTCTAATCAAAAGATACAGAGGGGAAATAGCCTCAACCACCAGAGGGCAGACAGCAGAGGCAAGAAGAACGAGAGTCGTGCAGCCTGTGGAACAAATACCACATTCACAGAAAGACAGACAAGATGAAAAGGCAGAGAGATATGTAGCAGATGAAGGAAAAAGATGAAACCCCAGAAAAACAACTAAATGAAGTGGAGATAGGCAACCTGCCAGAAAAAAAGAATTCAGAATAATGATAGTGAAGATGCTCCAGGACCTCGGAAAAACAGTGGAGGCAAAGACGGAGAAGATGCAAGAAATGTTTAACGATGACCTAGAAGAATTAAAGAACAAACAAACAGAGATGAACAATACAATAACTGAAATGAAAAATACCCTAGAAGAATTAAAGAACAAACAAACAGAGATGAACAATACAATAACTGAAATGAAAAATACCCTAGAAGGAATCAATAGCAGATTAAGTGAGGCAGAAGAACGGATAAGTGACCTGCAAGACAGAATGGTGGAATTCACTGCTGCGGAACAGAATAAAGAGAAAAGAATGAAAGGAAATGAAGACAGCCTAAGAGACCTCTGGGACAACACTAAACGCAACAACTTTCGCATTATAGGGGTCCCAGAAGGAGAAGAGAGAGAGAGAAAGGACCCGAGACAATATTTGAAGAGATTATAGTCGAAAAGTTCCCCAACATGGGAAAGGAAATAGCCACCCAAGTCCAGGAAGTGCAGCAAGTCCCATACAGGATAAACCCAAGGAGAAACATGCTGAGACACATAGTAATCAAATTGGCAAAAATTAAGGACAAAGAAAAATTACTGAAAGCAGCAAGGAAAAAACAACAAATAACATACAAGAGAACTCCCATAAGGTTAACGGCTGATATCTCGGCAGAAACTCTACAAGCCAGAAGGGAGTGGCATGATATACTTAAAGTGATGAAAGGGAAGGACATACAACCAAGATTACTCTACCTGGCAAGGATCTCATTCAGATTGGGTGGAGAAATCAAAAGCTTTACAGACAAGCAAAAGCTAAGAGAATTCAGCACCACAAAACCAGCTCTACAACAAAGGCTAAAGGAACTTCTCTAAGTGGGAAACACAGGAGAAGAAAAGGACCTACACAAAACAATTAAGAAAATGGTCATAGGAACATACATATCGATAATTACCTTAAACATGAAAGGATTAAATGCTCCAACCAAAAGACACAGGCTGGCTGAATGCATACAAAAACAAGACCCATATATATGCTGTCTACAAGAGACCCACTTCAGACCTAGGGACACATACAGACTGAAAGTGAGGGGATGAAAAAAGGAAAGGACATCAAAAGAAAGCTGGAGTAGCAATACTCATACCAGATAAAATAGACTTTAAAATAAAGAATGTTACAAGAGACAAGGAAGGACACTACATACTGATCAACGGATCAATCCAAGAAGAAGATATAACAATTATAAAGATATATGCACCCAACATAGGAGCACCTCAATACATAAGGCAACTGCTAACAGCTCTAAAAGTGGAAATCGACAGTAACACAGTAATAGTGGGGGACTTTTAACGCTTCACTTACACCAATGGACAGATCATGCAAAATGAAAATAAATAAGGAAACAGAAGCTTTAAATGATACAACAGACCAGATAGATTTAATTGATATTTATAGGACATTCCACCCAAAAACAGCAGATTATACTTTCTTCTCAAGTGTGCACAGAACTTTCTCCAGGATAGATCACATCTTGGGTCACAAATCAAGCCTCAGTAAATTTAAGAAAATTGAAATCATAGCAAGCATCTTTTCTGACCACAACGCTATGAGACTAGAAATAAATTACAGGGGAAAGAAAAGGTAAACAACACAAACACACGTAGGCTAAACAATACGTTACTAAATAACCAAGGGGTCGCTGAAGAAATCAAAGAGGAAATCAAAAAATACCTAGAGACAAATGACAATGAAAACACGACGATCCAAAACCTGTGGGATGCAGCAAAAGCAGCTCTAAGAGGGAAGTTTATAGCTATACAAGCCTACCTCAAGAAACAAGAAAAATCTCAAATAAACAATCTAACGTTAAACCTAAAGGAACTAGAGAAAGAAGAACAAACAAAACCCAAAGTTTGCAGAAGGAAAGAAATCATAGAGATCAGAGCAGAAATAAATGAAATAGAAACAAAGAAAACAATAGCAAAGATCAATAACACTAAAAGCTGGTTCTCTGAGGAGATAAACAAAATTGATAAACCATTAGCCAGACTCATCAAGAAAAAGAGGGAGAGGGCTCGACTCAATAAAATTAGAAGTGAAAAAGGAGAAGTTACAAAAGTCACTGCAGGAAATACAAAGCATCCTAAGAGACTACTACAAGCTACGCTAGACCAATAAAATGGACAACCTGGAAGAAATGGACAAATTCTTAGAAAGATATAACCTTCCAAGACTGAACCAGGAAGAAACAGAAAATAGGAACAGACCAATCATAAGTAGTGAAACGTAAACTGTGATTAAAAAATTTTCCAACAAAAGAAAGTCCAGGACCAGATGGCTTCACAGCTGAATTCTCTCAAACATTTAGAGAAGAGCTAACACCCATCCTTCTCAAACTCTTCCAAACAACTGCAGAGGAAGGAACACTCCCAAATTCATTCTATGAGGCCACCATCACCCTGATACCAAAACCAGACAAAGATACTACAAAAAAAAAGAAAAATACAGACCAGTATCAGTGATGAATATAGATGCAAAAATACTCAACAAAATACTAGCCAACAGAATCCAACAACACATTAAAAGGATCATACACCATGATCAAGTGGGATTTATCCCAGGGATGCAAGGATTCTTCAATATACATAAATCAATCAATGTGATAAATGATGTTAATAAATTGAAGAAAAAAAACCATATCATCATCTCAATAGATGCAGAAAAAGCTTTTCACAAAATTCAACACCCATTTATGATAAAAACTCTCCAGAAAGTGGGCATAGAGGGAACCTACCTCAACATCATAAAGGCCATATATGACAAACCCACAGCAAACATCATTCTTAATGCTTAAAAACTGAAAGCATTTCCTCTAAGATCAGGAACAAGACAAGGATGTCCACTCTCACCACTATTATTCAACATCGTTTTGGAAGTTCTAGCCACGGCAATCCGAGAAGGAAAACAAATAAAAGGAATAGAAATGGGGAAAGAAGTAAAACTGTCACTGTTTGCAGATGACATGATACTATACATAGAAAATCGTAAAGATGCCACCAGAAAGCTACTAGAGCTAATCAATGAATTTGGTAAAGTTCCAGGATGCAAAATTAATGCACAGAAATCTCTTGTGTTCCTATACACTAATGATGAAAAATCTGAAAGAGAAATTAAGGAAACACTCCCATTTACCACTGCAACAAACAGAATAAAATACCTAGGAATAAACCTACCTAGGGAGACAAAAGACCTGTATGCAGAAAAGTATAAGACACTGATGAAAGAAATTAAAGATGATACAAAAAGATGGAGAGATATGCCATGTTCTTGGATTGGAAGAATCGGTACTGTGAAAATGACTGTACTACCCAAAGCAATCTACAGATTCAGTGCAATCCCTGTCAATTTACCAATGGCATCTTTTCGGAACTAGAACAAAAAATCTTAAAATTTGTATGGAGACACAAAAGACCCCGAATAGCCAAAGCAGTCTTGTGGGAAAAAAATGGAGCTGGAGGAATCAGACTCCCTGACTTCAGACTGTACTACAAAGCTACAGTAATCAAGACAGTATGGTACTGGCACAGAAACAGAAATATAGATCATTGGAACAGGATAGAAATCCCAAAGATAAACCCATGCACATATGGTCAACTAATCTATGACAACAGAGGCAAGGATATACAATGGAGAAAAGACAGTCTCTTCAGTACATGGTGCTGGGAAAACTGGGCAGGTACATGTAAAAGAATGAAATTAGAACACTCCCTAACACCATACACAAAAATGAACTCAAAATGAATTAGAGCCTAAATGTAAGACGGGACACTATAAAACTCTTAGAGGATAGCAGAGGAAGAACACTCTTTGACATAAATCACAGCAAGATCTTTTTCGATCCACCTGCTAGAGTGATGGAAATAACAACAAAAATAAACAAATGGGACCTAATGAAACTTCAAAGCTTTTGCACAGCAAAGGAAACCATAAACAAGACAAAAAGACAACCCTCAGAATGGGAGAAAATATTTGCAAACGAATCGACGGACAAAGGATTAACCTCCAGAATATATAAACAGCTCATGCAATATTAAAAAAACAAACAACCCAAATCAAAAATGGGCAGAAGAGCTAAACAGACATTTCTCCAAAGAAGACATACAGGTGGCCAAGAAGCACATGAAAAGCTGCTCAGCATCACTAATTATTAGAGAAATGCAAATCAAAACTACAATGAGGTATCGCCTCACATCAGTTAGAATGGGCATCATCAGAATATCTACAAACCACAAATGCTGGAGAGGGTGTGAAGAAAAGGGAACGCTCTTGCACTCTTGGTGGGAATGTAAATTGATACAGCCACTATGGAGAACAGTATGGAGTTTCCTTAAAAAACTAAAAATAGCATTACCATATGATCCAGCAATCCCACTACTGGGCATATACCCAGAGAAAACCGTAATTCAAAAAGGCACATCCACCTGAATGTTCATTGCTGCACTATTTACAATAGCCAGGTCATGGACGCAACCTAAATGCCCATCGACAGATGAATGGATAAGGAAGATGTGGCACACATTTACTCAGCCATAAAAAGCAATGAAATTGGGTCATTTGTAGAGATGTGGATGGATCTAGAGACTGTCATACAGAGTGAAGTAAGTCAGAAAGAGAAGAATATCGTATATTAACACATATATGTGGAACCTAGAAAAATGGTACAGATGAACCAGTTCGCAGGGCAGAAATTGAGACACGGATGTGGAGAACAAACGTATGGTCACCAAGGGGGGAAAGCAGCAGAGGATGGTGGTGGGGGTGTGATGAATTGGGTGATTGGGATTGACATGTATACACTGATGGGTATAAAATTGATGACTAATAGGAACCTGCTGTATAAAAAATAAACACAATAAAAAAATTTTAAGAAGACATTGAGGCGCTGAATGGATTAAAAAACATCATTTGAAGAACTCAAAGAGAAAATCAAAAAATACCTGGAGATAAACAAAAAGGAAAACACAACAATCCAAAATCTTTGGGACAAAGCAAAAGCAGTTCTAAGGTAAAAGTTTATAGTGATACAAGCTTACTTCGGGAAACAAGAAAAATCTCAAACAACCTAAACTTATACCTAAAGGGACTAGGAAAAGAATTCAAACAAAACCTAAAGTTAGTAGAAGGAAGGAAATCATGCAGTTCAGTTCAGAGAAGCAAAAATATAGAGACAAAAAAAAACAAACAAAAAAACAACCCACAATAGAAAAGATCAATGAAACTAAGAGCTGGTTCTTTGGAAAGATAAACAAAATTGATAAACCTTTAGCCATACCGGTCAAGAAACAAACGAAGGCCCAAATCAATACAATCAGAGGTGAAAAATGAGAACTTACAGCCAACACCACAGAAATACAAAGGATCATAAGAGAGTACTTCGAACAGTGATATAGCAATAAAATGGACAACCTAGAAGAAACGGACAAATTCCTAGAAATGTGCAATCTCCCAAGACTGATAAAGGAAGAAATAGAAAACTGAACAGACCAAAAGAAACTCCCAACAAACAAAATTCCAGGGCCAGATGGCTTCACAGGTGAGTTCTACCAAATATTTAGGAAAGAGTTAACACCTATCCTTCTCGAACTATTCCAAGAATTGCAGAGGAAGGAACAGCGCTGAACTCATTCTATGAAGCCAGCATCACCCTGATGTCAAAACCGGACAAAGATATCACAAAAAAGAAAATTACATGCCAATGTTACTGATGAACATAAACACAAAAGTCCTCAACAAATTAGCAATCCGAATCCAACAATACATTAAAAGGATCATACACCATGATCAAGTGGGATTTATTCCAGGGATGCAAGGATTTTTCAATAGCCAAAAATTGAAGAATAAAAAACGTATGATCATCTCACTAGATGTAGAAAAAAGCTTTTGACAAAATTCAATATCCATTTATTAAAAAAAAAACTCCACAGAAAGTAGGCATAATAGGGAACATACCTCAACATGATAAAGGCCATATGTAACCATCTACAACAAAGGATGCAAGAGGATAACAGCGGAAAAAAGACAGCCTCTTCAGTAAGTGTTACTGGGAAAACTGGACAGCGACATGTAAAAGAATGAAATTAGAACATTCTCTAACATCATATACAAAAATAAATTGGATCAAAGACCGAAATGTAAGACCTGAAATCATAAAACTCCTAGAAGAAAACATAGAACTCTTTGACAAAAATCGCAGCAATATTTTTTGATCCATCTCCTAAAGCAAAGGAAATAAAAGCAAAAATAAATAAATGGGCCCTAATAATATATATGTGTGTGTATATATACAAACCACATGTATACACACATACACACAATGGACTACTATTCAGGCATAAAAAAAGAATGAAATCTTGCCATTTGTAACAACATGGATGGACCTTGAAGGCATTATGCTAAATAAAATAAGTCAGGCAGAGAAAGACACATACCATATATATAATCTCACATATATGTAATGTAAAATCTAAAAAAGCAAAAACAAAACACCAAGCTCATAGATTCAAACAACAGACTGGTGTTTGGCAGGGGGTGTGGAGGTGGGTGATATAGGTGAAGGGAGACAAATGGTACAAACTTCCAGTTATAAGATAAATAAGTCACGGGGACGTAATGTACAGCATGGTGACTATAGTTAATAATACCGCATTGCATATTTGAAAGTTTGCCAAGAAAGTAGATCTTAAATGTTTTCCTCGCAAGGAAAAAAAAAAAAATTGGTAACTATGTATGGTGATAGACGTTAACTAGTCTTACTGTGGTGATCATTTTAAAATGTATACAAATACCAAACCATTATGTTGTACACTTGAAACTAATATAATGTTATATACCTCAATTAAAAATGTAAAAATGCATCACAGTATAGGGTTAATGAGAAATCAGGGCAAACTTTAGGAAAATCAGGCAACAGCCTCAACAAAGAAAAAATATCCTACTTCTTCTTCCGGTCAGTATTTCTTAGGTGATATTAGTTGCTAAAGCAGGAAATGAGAACGATTATTAGGAACAAGTATTAATATTCTTTTAGCCTAGTGACATGAGAAATACCCAAAGGAGGTAAGAATTGCAAGATGAAAGTTAGGTAGTACTAGAAAATGTGGATTAGATTGATAGAGCTGAATTTTGGAGAACAGATTTTTAAGGCTTAGAAAAAAAAAAAAAATCAACCAATAGGGGCTTCCCTGGTGGCACAGTGGTTGAGAGTCCGCCTGCCGATGCAGGGGACATGGGTTCGTGTCCCGGTCCGGGAGGATCCCGCATGCCACGGAGCGGCTGGGCCCGTGAGCCACGGCCGCTGAGCCTGCGCGTCCAGAGCCTGTGCTCCGCGACGGGAGAGGCCCCAACAGTGAGAGGCCCGCGTACCGCAAAGAAAAAAAAAAAAAAAAATCAACCAATAAATACACTGGAAATGGAAGGTGAAATTTTCATAAGTGAACTATGTTATTTTGAATAAGTCATTTTCCCTCTCTGAACTTGTTTCCTCATTTAGTAAAGTGGTTAGACTAGATTATCTTTTTACAAAACAAATGATTTATTTTCGAATAATTTTAGCTTTACCAAAAAGTTGCAGAGATAATAAACATAGAGAGTCTCCATATACTCCTCCCCCAGTTTCTCTTATTGTTAGCATCTTACATCAGTATGGTAGACTCATCAAAACTAAGAAACCAACATTGGTAACTTACTATAAACTAAACTTCAGACTTGATTCAGATTTCACCAGTTTTCCCACTACTGTCCTTTTTCAGTTCCAGAATCCAATGAACAGTGCCTTTAGTTACCGTATCTCCTCAGTGTTCTCTGGTCTGTGACAATTTCTGTCTTTCTTTGCTTTTCATGACCTTGACAGATTTGAGGAGTACTGGTCAGATACTTCCCAGAATGTCCCTCAAGTGGGGTTTGTCTAATATTTTTCTTATGATTTGACTGAGGTTATGGGTTTTGGGTAAGGATACCACAGAGATAAAGTGCCCTTCTCATCACATCATATCAGGGAGTAAGTAGTACATGATGCCTGTATGACTGATCACTGGTGATGTTCATCTCGAAAACTTGGTTAAAGTAGTTCTGTAGTAGTTTTCTATGGCTGACATAACAAATTGTCAAACCCAATGGGTTATAAAAATTGTATTATCTTACAGTTCTAGAGTTCAGAAGTCTGACATAGAACTGAGCTAAAATCAAGGTGTTGGCATTGCTGCATTTCTTTCTAGAGAGTCTAGGGGAGAGTCCATTTCCTTGCCTTTTTCCAACTTGTAGAGGCCACTTGCATACCTTGACTCATTGCCTCCTTCCCCTGTCTTCAGTCAACCACTGCTGGCTGGGTCCTTCCCACACTGCATCATTCTGATGCTGCCCTTAGTCATATCTGCCTCTGACTAGCTCGTTTTTCCTTTCCTATTTAGGGACTCTTGTGAATACTGGACCCATCCAGTTAATCCAGGATAATTTTCCTATATAAAGGTCATTTGATTAGCAACCCCCCCTTTTCCATGTACCCTAATATATTCGCAGATTCCAGGGATCAGGACATGAACAGCTGTGTGTGTGTGTGTGGGGGGGGGGCGGCAGTGGATATTCTGCCTACCACAGGTAGTATTTGCCAAATTTCTCCACTGTAAAAGGTGTTATTTTTATCTTTCTACACTCTTTTCTTTAGAAGTGAATCATTAAATCCACACTCAAGGGAGGAAGGAGATAAACATGCATGCACATACACATACATACAATTTGTAATTCTTCTATAAGGAAAATTTGTCTCCTCCATTTATTTACTTATTAAAACATTTGTGTCTATCAGTATTGACTAATGGATATTTATTTTATACTTGGATTATAATAAAACAATGTTTATTGTGTTG
Organism: Lipotes vexillifer; assembly: GCF_000442215.2. Taxonomy (NCBI): domain Eukaryota; kingdom Metazoa; phylum Chordata; class Mammalia; order Artiodactyla; family Lipotidae; genus Lipotes; species Lipotes vexillifer. The sequence goes on along the minus strand of NW_006792210.1, from coordinate 2,019,189 downwards.
CTTAGAAGATCACTTCTTTCATTTTTGTTGTTTACCAAAATCATGCACAATTTTTAGTTTTAAAAATGACCAATATAGAAATGTGTACAGTAAAAGTTAAAAGTCTCTTTACCCTTTCTTGATCTTATTTCCCAGAGATAACTATTATCAGTTTATATATATATATATATTTTTTTTAGACTTCTTTCTATAATTATTTGGATATAACGTATAAAGATGCTTTTTTTGGTTTGGTTTGGTTTTGTTTTCGTTTTTGCGGTACGCGGGCCTCTCACTGCTGTGGCCTCTCCCGTTGCGGAGCACAGGCTCCGGACGCGCAGGCTCAGCGGCCACGGCTCACGGGCCCAGCCTCTCCGCGGCACGCGGGATCTTCCCGGACCGGGGCACGAACCCGTGTCCCCTGCATCGGCAGGCGGACTCTCAACCACTGCGCCACCAGGGAAGCCCTAAAGATGCTTTTTTTAACTTCACATAGGACAATACTTCACATAATGTTACGCAATTTTCTCATATAACAGTATGTCTTAAAGATCACAGCCTATCATGCACTTATATATGCCTGAGCCATTCATTTAAATGGATATCTCATTCATTTTAATGGCTACACAGTATTCTCCTAGTATGTATATACCTCATTTATGTAGTCTCCTCTTGATGAACTGATAGGTTGTTTCCAGTTTTTCACTATTGCAAGCGATACAGCAGTGAACTTTCTTGTATATTTTGTACAGTGTGGTAGTATTTCTATGTAACTAAAAGCTTTCAGGTCCTTCTAGCTCTGATTTTTTTCGTATTCCTAGAAAAAGAAAACCAGAACTGGCAGCATTGGCATTAAAGTATAATTTTCAAAGAATTAAAACATGACTCTTGTAAGACTGGATACTATAAAACTTTCAGAGGAAAATATAGGCAGAACACTCTTTGACAGAAATCTCAGCAATATCTTTTTGACCCATCTCCTAGAGTAAAGGAAATAAAAACAAAAATAAACAAATGGGACCTAATGAAATTCAAATGCTTTTGCACAGCAAAGGAAACCATACACAAAAGACGAAAAGACAACCCTCAGAATAGGAGAAAATATTTGCAAACCAGGCGACCAACAAGGGATTAGTCTCCAAAACTTACAAACAGCTCATACAGCTAGCTCAATATCAAAAAAGCAAACAACCCAATCAGAAAATGGGCAGGAGACCTAAATAGACATTTCTCCAAAGAAGACAGGCAGATAGATAGCCAAGAGGCACATGAAAAGATGCTCAACATCACGAATTATTAGAGAAATGCAAATCAAAACTACAATGGGGTATCACCTCACACCAGTCAGAATGGCCATCATCAAAAAGTCTGCAAACAATAAATGCAGGAGAGGGTGCAGAGAAAAAGGAACCCTCCTAAGCTGTTGGTGCGAATGTAAATTGATACAGCCACAATGGAAAACAGTATGGAGGTTCCTTAAGAAACTAAAAGTAGAGCTACCATATGATCCCGCAAACCCACTCCTGGGCATATATCTGGAGAAAAACATGGTTTGAAAGGATACCTGCACCAGTGTTCATTGCAGTGCTGTTCACAATAGCCAAGACGCAGAAGCAGCCTAGATGTCCATCGACAGAGGAATGGATAAAGAAGATGTGGTACATATATACAATGGAGTATCACTCAGCAATTAAAAAGAATGAAATAATGCCATTTGCAGCAACATGGATGGACCTAGAGATTATCATACTAAGTGAAGTAAGTCAGACAGAGAAAGACATCATATGATATCACTTATATGTGGAATCTTAAAGAAAGGTACAAATGAACTTATTTACAAAACAGAAACGGACTCACAGACTTAGAAAACGAACTTATGGTTACCAGGGAGGAAGGGCGGCGAGGGATAGATTGGGAGTTTGGGATTGACATGTACATACTGCTATATTTAAAATAGATAACCAACAAGGACCTACTGTATATAGCACAGGGAACTCTGCTCAATACTCTGTAATAACCTAAATGGAAAAAAAATTTGAAAAAGAATAGATAGATATATGTAGATATACAACTGAATAAATCTGCCGTACACCTGAAACTAACACAACATTGTTAATCAACTGTATTCCAATATAAAATAAAAATTTTAAAAAAACATAAAAAACATGACTCGCATGTAAGTTAAAAAAATGAAAATGTGAACAAGATTTTATGTAATTAAGTAATGAAGGAAGCAGTAGGATTTTGAGACCAGTTCAAATAAGAATTAGGAAGATGGATAATCACAAAGGCTTCACTGAATTTATTTGTAATTACAACACCAGTTAATAATCCATAAGGCAATAAAATGCAGTGTTTGAGATGATCTTTTCTACAGGGCAGAGTCTCTATGAGACAAAATGCATTTGCATGTCTATGGTCAGGAGTCACTTTCATTGCTATAAGTTTTGTACAACTAACAAACAGATATCCCACAATATAGTAAAGGAGCAAGTTAATTGAAGGTGCCTACAACTGTGGAATCAAACGAGCTCTATGGAGGATCTACTACCTAACGTCCAGCCGTCTTCTGCAATGACGCTCAGAAATAATTGTCAAAGGCTTGAAGGTGGGCACTAGACATTACTAACAAACAAACACTGGAATTAGTGAACCACGGAGACGCCATACTTATACCTGGAAGCATGAACCACTGTTCAGTCACTCTCACCTACATTTACCTATAAAAAGCTAAATTTCCCCCTAGTTAGCCTCCATGAAATCAGTAATGCCATCTTTGGTGTGTGCACTGCTGTCACTTTATATATTTAAGTTCACCGGTATAGGGGAGCAACAGTTCTTTCTTAAGAACTTCTCTTGCAATTCAGGTATGCTACCACTAAGCATGGAATGAATGGTACCTTGATTAGAGCCTGCCGTAATGTGTTTGATGGAGAGAGAAGTTAGATGCTAGTAGTTTTCTTCCATCTTACCCAGGGCTCTTTTGTCCTTTGACGTTAGCATGAATAGAATAAGTGTATGAACTATGACACATACCAAATGAGATACAAACTCGCTTATGGTATTCCGGCACATCAGAAAATGACCTCAGCTTATAACATATATACCATTTTAAAATAACAAGACTTTAAAGCACATATAAAGGGTAAAACACCTATGATGAATGCACAAATGCAAAAACACTGAATCTGCACTGTTTCATTTAATTCCCCTGCTAACCTAACGAGGTAGGTAAAACAAGTACCTGCTTACAGATGGGGATGCTGCAGAGTTGCAAAGTTATGTCACTTGTCCATTGTCGCACAGTGAGTCCGTTCCAGAATTGGGATTAGAGGCTCCATTTCTTGACTACTGGTTGACTCAGTGCTCTGTTACATACCGCTTGGAAAGTATTCTTGTAAACAATTATATCCTCTAGAAAGATCATTCAGCATGCTATATAAAATCATATGATGAAGCATCTTCTTCACTATATCTATCAAAAATATTAATTGGGACTTAAGAATAGGGTACTCTATGAATGCTATAGGAGATGCTGAAAGATATAGAACGTAGTTTTTTCCTTCAAAGAACTTGCGAATTTAGTTCTGCACATAATATTCACTAACTTAACAAATGCTTATTGGGCTTCCCTGGTGGCACAGTGGTTAAGAATCTGCCTGCCAATGCAGGGGACATGGGTTTGAGTCCTGGTCCAGGAAGGTCCCACGTGCTGCAGAGCAACTAAGCCCATGCGCCACAACTCCTGAGCCCGTGTGCCACAACTCCTGAAGCCCAGGTGCCTAGAACCCGTGCTCTGCAACAGGAGAAGCCACCGCAATGAGAAGCCCATGCACCGCAATGAAGAGTGGCCCCCACTCACCACAACTGGAGAAAGCCCGCGTGCAGCAATGAAGACCCAATGCAGCCAAAAATAAAATAAATTTTTAAAACACACAAAAAAACAAATGCTTATCGAGGACCAACAATGCAGTAGGCGTTGTTCTAGGTACTGGAAGTATATTAAAGGACTTGTCACAAGGTATGAAAGCTGAGATCACAAATTTGCATGTCTTCGGGTGCTAGCAGGTAACACAAAAGTGAAACAGGCCTGATAGAAGTGTTCAGGACAATGACAAATAAAAGAACGCGTGCACTATCTAAACAGGACAGAAGCTGCATTCCCAGCCGCTTGTTGTCACATGGGAAGGCAGACTCGGAGCTGCCAGTTCTTCAGATTTCTAGGAAAGAATGAAATCTGGATGTTTATGTGCAACACTGGAAACTAAGTTTATTTTTTTATAAAATGCTGAGCAGGGCAAACAAAACACATCTGCCTGCCAAATCCAGTTCATCTGCTGACAACCTGTGACCGCTGCATTAAAAGATAACAGCCAAATGGAGGACAGAGACCATCAGCCTAGTACCAAGGAAAAGAGAGTAACTAGAGCCTGTGGTATCCAGGGTAGATTTCATAAAGGAGGTGGGTACTGAGCAGAATCCGGGAGACTGAGCATAGAATGCGGGAGCCCTAGCCCTAAAGCATTTCACTTACCCATGCCCTCATATGTTAACTGAAATCACCATGAGTCAATGGCATCCTGCAGCTGCAATGACATCCATATACTACAAGAACACAAGACCTGATCATCGCTGTCCTCTGCCAGGGACATAGGCTAAAATTGTGGTGTCAGGTTTGCAATTAGAGGCTGCCTGCAAGAGGAACACTGAAGGGCTTCCCTGGTGGTGCAGTGGTTGAGAGTCCGCCTGCCGATGCAGGGGACACGGGTTCATGCCCTGTTCCGGGAAGATCCCACATGCCGCGGAGCGGCTGGGCCCACGGAGCCTGTGCTCCGCGATGGGAGAGGCCACAATAGTGAGAGGCCTGCGTACAAAAAAAAAAAAAAAAAAAAAAAGAAAACAAAAA
>NW_006792210.1:1996214-2013878 GCF_000442215.2 Lipotes vexillifer | reverse complement strand
TTTTTGAATTCCCAAGCCGGGGCAATGGGAAAAAAAAAAAAAAAAAAAAAAAAAAAAAAGGAATACAAATAGGAAAGTAAGAAGTAAAACTGTCACTGTTTGCAGATAACATGATACTATACACAGAAAATCCTAAAGATGCCACCAGAAAACTACCAGAGCTAATCAATGAATTTGGTAATGTTGCAGGATACAAAATTACTGCACAGAAATCTCTTGCATTCCTATACACTAACAACGAAAGATCAGAAAGGGAAATTAAGGAAACAATCTCATTCACCATTGCAACAAAAACAATACCTAGGAATAAACCTACCTAAGGAGGTAAAAGACCTGTACTCAGAAAACTATAAGACACTGATGAAAGAAATCAAAGATGACACAAACAGATGGAGAGATATATCATGTTCTTGGATTGGAAGAATCAGTACTGTGAAAATGACTCTACTACCCAAAGCAATCTGCAGATTCAGTGCAATCCCTATCAAATTACCAATGGCATTTTTCACAGAACTAGAACAAAAAAATCTTAAAATTTGTATGGAGACATAAAGACCCCGAATAGCCAAAGCAAACCTGAAGAAAAAAAAGCAGAGCTGGAGGAATCAGGCTCCCTCACTTTCAAGACAATATGGTACTGGCACAAAACCAGAGATATAGATCAATGGAACAGGATAGAAAGCCCAGAGAAAAACCCACGCACATATGGTCAACTAATCTATGACAAAGGAGGCAAGGATATACCATGGAGAAAAAGTCTCTGCAATAAGTGGTGCTGGGAAAACTGGACAGCTACATGTAAAAGAATGAAATTAGAATACTCCCTAACACCATACACAAAAGTAAACTCAAAATGGGTTAAAGACCTAAATGTAAGGCCAGACACTATAAAACTCTTAGAGGAAAACATAGGAAGAACACTCTTTGACATAAATCACAGCAACATCTTTCTTGACCCACCTCCAAGAGAAATGGAAATAAAAACAAAAATAAACAAATGGGACCTAATGAAACTTAAAAGCTTTTGCACAGCAAAGGAAACTATAAATAAAATGAAAAGACAATGCTCAGATTTGGAGAAAATATTTGCAAACGAATCTACGGACGAAGGATTAATCTCCAAAGTATATAAACAGGTCATACAGCTCAATATTAATTAAAAAAAACCCAATCCAAAAATGGGCAGAAGACCTAAATAGACATCTCTCCAAAGAAGACATACAGATGGCCAAGAGGCACATGAAAAGCTGCTCAACATCTCGAATAACTAATTATTCGAGAAATGCAAATCAAAACTACAATGAGGTATCACCTCACGCTGGTCAGAATGGCCATCATCAGAACATCTACAAACAATAAATGCTGGAGAGGGTGTGGAGAGAAGGGAACTCTTCTGCACTGTTGGTGGGAATGTAAATTGATACAGCCACTATGGAGAACAGTGTGGAGGTTCCTTAAAAAACTAAAATTAGAATTACCATATGACCCAGCAATCCCACTACTGGGCATATACCCAGAGAAAACTATAATTCAAAAGGACACATACACCCCAATGTTCATTGCAGCACTATTTACAATAGCCAGGTCTTGGAAGCAACCTAGATGTCCACTGACAGACGAATAGATAAAGAACGTGGTACATATATACAATGGAATATTACTCAGCCATAAAAAGGAACGAGAGTGGGTCATTTGTAGAGACGTGGATGGACCTAGAGACTGTCAAACCGAGTGAAGTACGTCAGAAAGAGAAAAACAAATATCGTATATTAACACATATATGTGGAATCTAGAAAAATGGCACACGTGAACTGGCTTGCAAGGCAGAAATAGACACACAGATGTAGAGAACAAAGGTATGGACACCAAGGGGGGAACGGGCGGGGGTGTAAGACACTGATGAAAGAAATCAAAGATGACACAAACAGATGGAGAGATATATCATGTTCTTGGATTGGAAGAATCAGTACTGTGAAAATGACTCTACTACCCAAAGCAATCTGCAGATTCAGTGCAATCCCTATCAAATTACCAATGGCATTTTTCACAGAACTAGAACAAAAAAATCTTAAAATTTGTATGGAGACATAAAGACCCCGAATAGCCAAAGCAAACCTGAAGAAAAAAAAGCAGAGCTGGAGGAATCAGGCTCCCTCACTTTCAAGACAATATGGTACTGGCACAAAACCAGAGATATAGATCAATGGAACAGGATAGAAAGCCCAGAGAAAAACCCACGCACATATGGTCAACTAATCTATGACAAAGGAGGCAAGGATATACCATGGAGAAAAAGTCTCTGCAATAAGTGGTGCTGGGAAAACTGGACAGCTACATGTAAAAGAATGAAATTAGAATACTCCCTAACACCATACACAAAAGTAAACTCAAAATGGGTTAAAGACCTAAATGTAAGGCCAGACACTATAAAACTCTTAGAGGAAAACATAGGAAGAACACTCTTTGACATAAATCACAGCAACATCTTTCTTGACCCACCTCCAAGAGAAATGGAAATAAAAACAAAAATAAACAAATGGGACCTAATGAAACTTAAAAGCTTTTGCACAGCAAAGGAAACTATAAATAAAATGAAAAGACAATGCTCAGATTTGGAGAAAATATTTGCAAACGAATCTACGGACGAAGGATTAATCTCCAAAGTATATAAACAGGTCATACAGCTCAATATTAATTAAAAAAAACCCAATCCAAAAATGGGCAGAAGACCTAAATAGACATCTCTCCAAAGAAGACATACAGATGGCCAAGAGGCACATGAAAAGCTGCTCAACATCTCGAATAACTAATTATTCGAGAAATGCAAATCAAAACTACAATGAGGTATCACCTCACGCTGGTCAGAATGGCCATCATCAGAACATCTACAAACAATAAATGCTGGAGAGGGTGTGGAGAGAAGGGAACTCTTCTGCACTGTTGGTGGGAATGTAAATTGATACAGCCACTATGGAGAACAGTGTGGAGGTTCCTTAAAAAACTAAAATTAGAATTACCATATGACCCAGCAATCCCACTACTGGGCATATACCCAGAGAAAACTATAATTCAAAAGGACACATACACCCCAATGTTCATTGCAGCACTATTTACAATAGCCAGGTCTTGGAAGCAACCTAGATGTCCACTGACAGACGAATAGATAAAGAACGTGGTACATATATACAATGGAATATTACTCAGCCATAAAAAGGAACGAGAGTGGGTCATTTGTAGAGACGTGGATGGACCTAGAGACTGTCAAACCGAGTGAAGTACGTCAGAAAGAGAAAAACAAATATCGTATATTAACACATATATGTGGAATCTAGAAAAATGGCACACGTGAACTGGCTTGCAAGGCAGAAATAGACACACAGATGTAGAGAACAAAGGTATGGACACCAAGGGGGGAACGGGCGGGGGTGTGTGGGATGAATTGGGAGATTGGGATCAACATATATGCACTAATATGTATAAAATAGATAACTAATGAGAACCTGCTGTATGGCATAGGAAACTCCACTGTATAGTAGAAACTAAAACAAGGTTGTAAAACAACTATACCACAATGAAAAAAACAAACATTTGCTTTCGTGCTTCAACTCTTAGCTTCATCACTTTCTCAGAGAGATCTTACTTGACCACCATATCTCAAGTAGATTCCTCGCCTTTTTCTCTGCCGTGGCCCCTCTTTTCCTTCTTAGCTCCAGCAGGGCAAGTTCTAGGTCTTCCTCTTGACTGTTAAATCACCAGCACATAGTACAATGCCTGGCGCCAACAAGGTACTCAATGAAGGTTGTTGAATAAATAGATGACTATAAGTAAATGAGGTCTGAGTACTTGTTTGTACATCTGAAGGGATATTATGAGGCAGGGAGAATACCTCACAATTATGGCTCCCTACAGAGTACATACATACTACCCTGGAAGCAATATAGGTGGAGAGCAAGGACAAGCAAAGTAGTAGGGAGAGAAATGGCTAAAAACATTTTCTGGGTTCATGATCACGTTAATCGCACACATTCATACACTTTCTCTCATAAAGGGAAATCGATTGTTCCCAATGTAGCTATCAGAAGGAGAGAGAGTTTGATCATCTCTCTCAGGCCCTGTGAGACTAATCATTAATTACCCTAGTACAGTAGGGATATTTGCTAAAAGCAGCATTTTATCAGTCATATCATAATTGGGCTCAGTTATGTCTGGCAAACACTTTTTTACGAGTCCCCATCCTCAAGGAAATGCAATGACAGCCTCCCACCTGCCATCTCCCTGTAGTCCCCCTTTTGTCCAGCAGCCCGAGTGAGCTAGCCAGCTGAAATGCAAACACTGAAGTGGGTCCAGGGAAAAAAGACAGTGGTGCTACCTTTTAATACAAATGGCAAAAGAAAGAAAATTTCAGAAGGTCATATAGCAGGTTACTGAAGAAAGTGGCAAATGTCAGGGGGATGCAAAACGACAAGGAAAGTGTCAACTGTAGGTAGACAACAGGTACACTTTATCATACTCAACTCAGTGGGAGTGACTGAAAGTCAACATTTAATGCAGCATCTGCATGCCCAGAATGGCTTACAATCAGCAAGCATGCAAATAGATTAAATTTGTCCACTACAACTGCACAAGGATGAAAGAAAGTCTAAGAGGGCATGATATATTGAGGGGGGGTTTGAATAATTTAATGGTGCTAACTTTGTCTTCAGTGCCGTCTCAGTTGAGGTACTTCCAGGGGCAGACAGCTAAATAAATGATAGAAAGTTTGCAGTATATAAGCCAGATGCTAGACCCATTAATCAAATAGCTCATTTTGCCCCTATTCATGTACTTTCTTCATTTTATTAGAGCTAGAGGCCTAATATATATGGTAAAGTCTTAATTATCTTAATGAGGAAAATATAAGCTAGAGCAATTCAATAGACCAAAAGTGGATGTGAGTTTTGAACTTCAATTCTTTTAAATGCTAAGCCTTCACCCAAAATTTTTATATACAGTGTCACTTGCGTAACAGTATGTTTCTCCACTTTGGCTCTATCTGAGATGGCGCCATGGTACTTGAGAAGAAAAGAACAAAGGGAAGTAAGGAGAAGGGAAGAGAGAAGAATCAGATCATCTGGGTGATCTACTAAATCAATGAATAAATGACTAGGGGAGGGATAAATTAGGAGTTTGGGATTAACATATACACACTACGATATAGAAAGCAGACAACAGACAAGGACCTACTATATAGCACAGAGAACTCTACTCAATATTTTGTAATAACCTACATGGGAAAAGAATCCGAAAAAGAATGGATATATGTATACGTATCACTTTGCTGTACACTGGAAACTAACACAGCCTTGTAAATCAACTATACTCCAATATGAAATAAAAAATAAAAAATAAAAACAAAGAAACAAAACAGAAATAGACTCATGGACATAGAAAACAAATTTATGGTTACCAAAGGGGAGAGGGCAGAGGGAGGGATAAATTAGGAGTGTGGGATTAACAGATACAAAGTACCCTACATAAAGTAGATAAGCGACAAGGACTTACCATATATAGCGCAGGGAACTATACTCAATATCTTGTAATAACCTATAATGGAATATAGTCTGCAGAAAAAGAGTATCACTGCTGTACACCTGAAACTAATACAATATTCTAAGTCAACTATACCCCAATATAAAATTAAAATTGAAGAAAAGTAAAGAATAAATGGCTAATAAAAAGTTAGTTTCCATACACATTGTCCACAAAGAAGCGCAGAGATGAAATGGAGTTACGTTTCCCATTTCATAAACACGCTGGGTTCATTTATTTATGATGACTCGATGCTGATCCAGCAGATGAGATTAGCTCACTATATCGAACTGTACTCAGAAAGCTGAGATAATGGGCTTGATTCCTTATTCACCCATACAGCCCATTTACTCATACACAAAGCTTTGAATAACCATCTGAGTATAGCGAAAAGGGTATGGGACCTAGAGTTCCAAGACTTGGCTTCCAGGTGAAGCTCTGACACGTGTTCATTTTCAGTGACTTGACACTGGACAAGCAACTTAAACTTTCTGAGCCTCATAAAATGGGTATGGCCACAGCTTTTCTGCCTGCCTTGCAGGGCTCTTGTGAGATAATGGATGTGAAAAGGCTTTGTGAACTGTCAGATGCCACTCAACTGCTACTGTTACTTATCAACTACCTCTTATAGAGGAAAATTCTGGCCCATTTTCACAGTCTGTCATGTTGGACGTTAGGCAAGGGTGCAATTTGCAGACTGGGCTGGACGAGCTAAGGCAAAGGCGGGAAACAAAAGAGGACGAGAGTGTGTCTTGTTTCCACGGAAGACAGAAAAGTTAGATTTCAAATAGATCTCTTGCAGGAGCACAAAGTCCAGAGGAGGGAGTATTTCCTGCAGAGGCAACCCTTCCATCTGTGCTCTGGATTCCCATTCCTTTCCGTCTTCATCACCACATCATTCTGTCATTCACTCCCTTCTCCCGTGTCTTCATTATCTCTCTCTCTGCTCGACTTTTGCTTCACTCCTCCCCATTGCCCTCCAAATAAAGCTCAAATTTTCTGACACAAAGAAAGCCTTCCATGAACTGGCTTCTGTCTTCCTGTTTTGCATCTCCTTCTTTGCTACTTTCTGTACCTCTGAATTGCTTGCAGGTTTCATCACACACAATGTTCTTTCTCAGCTCCGTTGCCTCACGCTGTCTATTCTGCTTAATATGACCTTCACCGTCACTTCACTTGGCTAAATCCTGCTTCTCAGATGCAGTTCACATCTTGTCTTCCAAGTCACTTTCCTTGACACCTCAAGATCGAGTTAGGTCCCTTCTCTATAACATATTATATCCCTATCATTGCAAGTACCACCTTGTATTAATAATTTCTTGTTTATATGTCTTTCTCACTCTGAAGACCATAGGTTCCTCAAGAATGGGGACTTACCAGACCCATAACAAAGGGTGTGGCACATAGCAAACACTTTTACTACATGGATGAGGTTACCTAAAGCCAGCAAAGCTATGTGGGAGGATAAGGAGCTCTCAGTCACTGACATATCAGGGTGAATGAATTCAAAATCATGCCTTTCTCTATGGAAGCAGCCTAAGTGTCCATCAACAGATAAATGGGTAAAGAAGATGTGGTATGTATGTATGTATACACACACACACACACACACACACACACACACACACAATGGAATATTATTCAGCCATAAAAAAGAATAAAATTTTACTATTTGCAGCAACATGGATGGACTTGGAGGACATTATGCTAAGTGAAATAAGAGAGAAAGACAAATACTCTATGATATCCCTTATATGTGGAATCTAAAAAAATACAACAAACTAGTGAATATAACAAAAAAGCAGACTCGCAGATACAGAGAAAAAAACTAGTGGTTACCGGGGGTGGTGGTGGTGGTGGTGATGGTGCGTGGGTGGGGAGGTGCGGCACAGGCAGTATAGGGGTGGGGGAGTGGGAGGTACGATCTGCTGGGTGTAAGATAGATAGCCTCAAAGATGTATTGTACAACGTGGGGAATACAGCCAATATTTTGTAATAACTGTAAATGGTAAGTAACCTTAAAAACTGTATGAGAAATTAAAAAATATGCCCTTCTCTTGATTCACAATTAAAGTAAACTTAGCAAGGAAATGAGAATTTTGATTGGATGGATTCATCAAATCCATGGATTTGATGATGGCACATGGATTCATAAGTAGGTAATTTGAGGACATGGGACATTTGGCATCTCAGAGAAAGCCTAGGCAAAATGCTACAATGGAAGGCACTGATCAGATCCAGGTAGAACAATAATGGGCGGGTAACTCTGGATACAAGCATATCCAAGGACCACTTTAGTCCCTGGGAGAACACAGATTCAAGGTAACACAGCCAGGTAAGCAGTCTGCAGAGCAGAAGCAGACCTGGTACCCCATAAGGTGGGACAGTGAAAACTCTCGCCCATTCTCTTCTTGCTATAGAATGGCTAGGCTAGGTCTGGAAGTGTCAGTGCTGGTGTGAACATCTTAAAAAGGACAATAGGTCATTGGTTGACGACAGTGGGTAACCTAATTTTCCAATGAGAACCTTCCACCTACTCCCAGTATGTTCTAAGGAGATAGCATTGTATGCTTCATGAAAGCTCATGACCACCAACTGGGACATTCCCAGGTATTTTAAAAGGGTCAATGGTATCATTTTCATATCATTTTCATTTTCGAGCACATTTTCTTCTTTTTTAGTATGACAAGAGGCAGGGAACAAACGGGTTGATCTGGCTATTAGTTCACCAGATATTCAATTCAGCTGGCTGACACAGCTGCTGTAGCAGCCCCAGGACATGCTTCCCAGGCTAAAGTATAGAAAGTGTCGTTCAGCACGGTCATTAACAAAGGTAGCAAAAATCACAATATGAGCTATAGCCTTCTAATAAAAACATTGCTGGTAATTAGACCCTCCACTTGTTCATCTGAATCTCTTGCCACCACTCCGGATTGCTTATAACATCGCAGCCCATAAGCTGAGTCAGAACTTTTTATAGGCACATTTTTATTTGGAAATGGCGAGATCACCTCAGACCAACTCGATCATCAGGGCACACTTTCAAAGGTGATTAGCAGTAACAGGAATATTATGTGCCCAGTGACCCTGAATCTACTAGAGAATGCATTCATCCCAGTGAATTTGTGAATTTTCGGATGAATGATTATAGATAATCAAAATAATGATAGGGACTTACTTCCCTGGTGGTCCAGTGGGTAACACTCTGCGCTTCCACTGCAGGGGGCGCAGGTTCGACCCCTGGTCGGGAAACTAAGATCCCACATGCGGCAGGGCACACCCTGCCCCCTGACCCCCAAAAAACAATAGTAATAAGTAGCTACCATTCATCAAGAATTACTGTGTACCTGGAGTTTTATGTACATTATTTCATCAATTCCTCACAACAGTGCTGGGAGGCGTGATTATAACCTCCACTTCACAGATGGAGAAACTAGGAATCACAATGATTAGGAGACACATCTGTGGCCACATGGAGACAGTAATAAGCACATAGCAGATCCAGGATTTGAAGCTACGTCACGAGAACTGCAAAGCCTTTGCCGTTAACCATGATGCTGTGCTGTCTTACTATACTTTTCTCTATTTTCCCAAATTTTCTAGAGTAGTTGTATGTTATTTAGGAATAACATTTTAAAATGTCATTTAAACTGGGTGAAACACTTAGGATTTCAATTCAGTTTAATTCAAAAAAAAAAAAAAACACACATTTTTTTTTGAGCCCTTTTACAATATAAGGAACTCTGCATGATGCTGGGGAAATAAATTCTAGCTGCTACCCTCCAAGTAATAGAACCGGTACAATCTGTATGAACAGCCCTACAATAACACTACAAAGTGTTTGAAGTCCCAATAGGAAAGTGCAAACTAAGTGTTAGGAAAGCACGAAACAAGGAGAGGTTACTTCTGGATTGGGGAGGGAAGAAGAAAAGGCTTCATAAAGGGTATAACCTATAAGCCAAATTTTAAAAGATACTTAGGGACTTTGCTGCCGGTCCAGTGGTTAAGACTCTCTGCTTCCACTGCAGGGGGCACGGATTCGATCCCTGGCTGGGCAACTAGGATCCCTGCATGCCGTGTGGCACCGCCAAAAAAAATAATAAAAATAAAAGATACTTAGGATTTATTTTTCATCAATTTTCAAAGTAATAACCAGCTCATTGTTGAAAATAGAAAAGTTTAGGGAAATTTTAAAAGCACAGCAAGTGACCTGTGAAGAACTACTGTTAACATTTTGGAGTATTTCCTTACAGACTTTATTCTCCGTTAATCACTTTCCTTTCAAAGAGTTGAGATCCTCCTGTGTATGTTATATCTTGTATATTCAGTAACATCATAACCTATGCATTTTCCTGTGTGTGCTTTTCTGACCATTGGAGTATTTCTTTATCTTTGCCCTCCCCCAAATATCAAGGTGACTCTCAGTCCAGTAGCTGTCAAAGTGTGATCAGAGGGTCCCTGTGGATCCGAGAGCCCCCTTCGGGGGATCCACGAGGTCAAAATCATGTATAGTTAAAGGATCCATTCAAAGTAAAAAAGTAGACGAAATGGTTTTAATGTAACAGAGTATGAAAAGTTCATTGATAGCGTTTCAGATTCCATATTGCAGCTAACCTTTGAGAAATTGCCACTTGTTGAGTTTTGGTGTAGTGTCAAAGAAGAATATCTACAATTATCTGACAAGACTATTAAAATACTCCTCCATTTTTCAACTACATATCTGTGTGAGGCTGGACTCTCTTCATAGGTTTCAACCAAAAGAACACATCAAGAAAGCTTGAACTCAGAAGCAGATGTGAAAATCCAGTCTTCTATTAAGCCAGATATTAAAGAGATTAGTAAAAATGTAAGTGCCACTTTCCTCACTGAACATTTTGTGGTTTGTAAAATACAGGTATTTGTTATCCAAATAATAAATCTATTGGCATACACATTTTTAATTGTCAATTATTCTAAATTTCTAATAGTAAGCATTGAAATATGTATGTATAACCCATACAGACAAAAGCTCAATTATTTTTAAGAATGCAAAGGGGTCCTGAGACCAAAAAGTTTATGAACCACGATCTTTCCATGTTTCAGGCATGCCCTAAAACATGATTACCTCCAAGAAGCTGCCCTTTACCTTTACACGAGGTTAAATGTCCGTATCACCCCCACTATTATCATTCAAGCACTCAGCACACCTCCACTGAGTTCCTCAACGGCTAAACACCCCACCCTAACTTAAGCTTTATGATGGCATCAGCTGTGTCTGTCCTTTGACCCTCTGTATCCTTGGCACGTAGCAGAGTGTCTGGCATGTAGGAGATGCTCTATAATATTTGTCATGTAAGTGAATAAATGTTTAAAACCCTTGTAAACCATCATATTAACAGCCACAAAGTATTCCATGATATGGATACAGCATCATTTTACTTAATCATTCGAAACTGATAGGATTTTGAAAAGAAAAAGTGGAAGGGCTTCTTGACAGGAGAACAGAGTATGAAAAAGCACAGAGGGGAAAAGTATAATGAAATTGTGGAGGCACTTGGGTTCGCTGGAGCTCCGGGAATATAGAGGGAAACAGTAGAATACATGGACCAATAATTAGGCGGGAGCAGACTGTCAAGGATCTTGAATACTAATTAATGAATTTAGACATCATTTAGTAGATAATGCAGAGCCATTGACTATGCTTGAGCAGGAGCATGACATGTCAGATTCATGCTTTAGGAAGATTAATCCTAAAGTAGTGTCTAGGATTGTTTAGAGCCAAAGAAAGACCAGAGGATGGGAGAGCAGTTAAGAGGAACTCCTTCCTGACATCTTCCCCACAGAAAGTTAAGGAATAAATGCTCTCTCACAGGGACTACAATGAGTAGTCATTGGGTGATAGAAATGCCTAAAATTATTAGTCGGAATGGTCCAGGAAGAGCAACGGTTAAAGATGTAAAGCATGTTCTCAGTCTGCGTGACTAACAAACAGGCTGGTAGCACTATTAGCAGAAACAGAATACAGACAGAAGAGCTGTCTCACATGGTAAGCTGTTGGCTTTAGCTTGGCCATGTGAAGATGAGACACTGGTGATCTCAAGTACTACAATGGTATCTTGAAGATTTTTGGGCCAAGAGCCAGTGAACTGCACTTAACCCATTAAAAATAGAAAAGTCCCAAAGTGGAGGGAAATGGGGAAGCCTGCCTCCTAGAAAGGTATATTGCAATCTCTTGATTAGGGAGGGTCTGAGGCATGGAGGAAGGAATAAGAGAGCATGTATAATTTCAAAAATCATATCCAAAAGGCCTATAGATGTCATAGCTCAACTGAGAGTTAATGCTCATTAACCGTTTCCTCAATTTGTATCATTCATGTGTTATTTAAATCAACCTACTTTGTCTAACTCAGCACCATAATAAGCAATGAAATCTATTAAAACATGGATTTTAAGATTTAGTATAACTATTAAAATTTTTAAAATATTTATCCTTGTGCCACCTAAAATCATCTCATGAACTCCTAGTGGTGAATATCAAATTTGGGGGGAGATTGCTCTACAAATCTTGGTTGATGGGGATATTACTGAAGATAGAATAAGAAATCGTCGTGCATCTAAAAAATAAGGCTAAGAAGCTCTGCTTTACAAAAATGTTCCCTGGGCTTCCCTGGTGGCGCAGTGGTTGGGGGGGTCCGCCTGCCGATGCGGGGGACACGGCTTCCTGCCCGGGTCCGGGAAGATCCCACGTGCGGCTGGGCCCGTGAGCCATGGCCGCTTGAGCCTGCGCGTCCGGAGCCTGTGCTCCGCAACGGGAGGGGCCACAGTGGTGAGAGGCCCGCGTACCGAAAAAGTTCCCTTCTTCTATGACTTTAGGCTGTTTTCAGGTTCCTGCTCAAGGAATAGGAGCAGTGAGAAAATTTCTTTGGGTTTTTCAAACAGGTCACTGCCAACCTTCTAGGAAAGGGCTTGGCAAACTGTAGCCCACACACCAAATCCAGTCCACTGCCTGATTTTGTAAATAAAGTGTTTTTTTTTGTTTCTTTTTTTTTTTTTTGGCGGTACGCGGGCCTCTCACTGCTGTGGCCTCTCCCGCTGCGGAGCACAGGCTCCGGACGCGCAGGCTCAGCGGCCATGGCTCACGGGCCCAGCCGCTCCGCGGCACGTGGGATCTTGCCGGACCGGCGCACGAACCCGTGTCCCCTGACATCGGCAGGCGGACTCCCAACCACTGCGCCACCAGGGAAGCCCTGTAAATAAAGTTTCATTTGAACACAGGCAAGCCTACTCATTTACATATTGTCTATGGCTGTTTTCACACTACAAAGGTAAAGTTGAGTAGTGGCAACAGAGACCAAATGGTCCACAAAACCTAAAATATTTACTGTTTAACCTTTTAGAGAAAAAGTTTGCTGACTTTTGTTCTAGGGCACTGGTTTTCAGCCTTTTTATGGCTCCTTTTTTCCCCTATGGGAAGCCACTCCCACTCCATTTAAGGTGGCTCTAGTCATCTTCATCCCTGGTTCATGCCCTTGGCTTGGTCAGCCAGAACATTTCATGTCTCTAGCCACAGTGGTTGGTTCTGGGACAGGCATGTAAACAAAGTTGGTTCAACAAGACTGAATAGATCCAGAAAGAGTTCTCATCTTCCTCCCTGACTCAGATTTTCATTCTCCATTCTAAAGCTAACTAACTGCTTGCCTGTGCTTTTGAGCATTTCTTCCTCTCACCTTTTCCATCAACCAGCTCTCTCCCAATGCTTCTTTCTCCTTTTTAAATAAAAAGCATGTTCAAGACGTCTTCATTTTCTAAAAGTAAGTGTTGAGGACTGTACTCAAGAAGAGTTATTTTCACTTTGGTTCCTAGAGTTACAGAGGTGTTTCAGGGGTCACCATAAGAGGGCTCAATAGGTCACGAGTGACAGAAACTCTACTCAACTTAGCTTAAGCAAAAGTCTAACACTGTACCTTATAAGCTTATATAACAAAGGCTAGGGCTATAGGTAGCTTCAAGCTGGGCAAGATCCAAGGGGACTTAAACAGTGCCTGTCTGTCTCTGTGTCCCTGTCTCTATCTCTCTCCCCTCTTCATTCCTTTGTGCTCATTTCTCTTCCAGAAGGTCCTTCCTCACTTGGTGGGCCCTGACAGATCTAGGCTAACACACTCATTATAATTAACAATCTCAAAGGAAAATGAGCTCTCTGAAGATACCAGGAAGAGAGGAAAAGATAATTCAATTTCCTACCCTCTCTTCCATGAATCAACTGCATAAGTGGGATATTAACCTTGAAAAGGAATAGGGAAACTCTCCTTAAGGACAGGAGGAAAGCAGAGGAGGTCCTAAAAATGTGAGAAAATATATCAAATGACCTTAAAATGCTCTACCAAGTAAAATACAGTTGACCTCTGTATCCGAGGCTTCCACATCTGTGGATACATAGGGCTGACTATGGGACTGAGCATCAGGGGATTTTGGTATCCATGGCAGGTCCTAGAGCCGATCCCCTGCAAATTCTGAAGGATGACTGTGCCACCTACAAATTGGCACTTGCCATCTGCCTCTACAAGGATTAAGTCACACGCCACTGCAGCCTCTGACCTTCAACACCCCCTGAAAGGAGTTCAGGGTGGAGATCAGGTATGAGGAACTCTGTGCTCTGGGAAAAACTGGTAGAACAGGCTTTCAAACAGAAATTTGCAGAAGATTTTATGAGTCCAATTCTTGCATCTCCTCATATCTAGAAAAGCACTAAAATCATTGACAGTGACATCTGCTCCTTGTGACTAGCAGCCAACCTCTGCCAAAATGTGTGCCTGGCTGCGCGTCCCCCCTTCACTAAAGTCACATGTAACACTGACCTTCCCCCCTGCCTCTTTGGAGCAGTTTCTCCAAGCTACCCGAGATACTGTGTCCCAGGCTATCATTCTCATTTGGGCCCAAATAAAACTTAACTCACAACTCTCACATTGCGCATATTTCTCAGTCGACAACTGTATACAGTTACTTGCCGAGAATAGGAGGAACAAAGGGCAGAGGGTGGCTTGAGAAGAGCGGAAGAGTTTGGAGTACCTCCCATGCCGAATTTAACAGTTAAATAAACACGTTGCTGGACAACAGTGAGAACTCAGAGGAATTAAAAGAAGAAATCGACAGTGGTGAAACCAATCAGCAGAGAGAAATGATTCTTCAGTAGTGTTACCATCCAAGGAGTAGAAATACAGAAAATTGATGATGGGATCAACACAGGTTTGGAGGTTGGGAGTGAGAGCAGGAAAAAACCCACTCTGTCTCACATCTTCCGCAAGTGAGGAAACAGCACCATCATTCACCGCATTGCTCTTTCCATCACCCCACCAGCTACGTAAAACATAACTGGAAATCTTAATAGCTCCATCTTTTATCACCTCCTCTACCAATGGTACTCTGCTCCTAGCCACTATCATTTCCAACATTTCACCAAAGGTGACTCCTCTTTTGCACTTCAAAAATCAATTATCCATTAAACATCCTAAGGCATTTTGAACATATAAATTTGATCATATAACATTCCGCGGCTCAAAACTATCCAGAAGTTTAAATCATACTTGGAATAAAACACAAACTCCTTCTTGTGGTCTACAAGGCACCGGGATGACCTGCTAAGGACTTTATTATCTTTGGAGGATTTGAATGCCTAACATTTATACAAAAATCACCTGGTTAATAGGGAGTTATTTTAACATATCTGAATAATTATCTTTATATTTCTTTATATCCTTTTGGATATTTGGCATTATTGAAACCAGAGACCGGTGTCCTTTATTGAACTTGCCTTACGCCTTTGCCTGACTCCAATTAACTTTTACTCTTCTACTACCCAAAACCTAGCCGATGATTTCTAATTCTTTTTGGAGCTATAACACCCTTTTAAATGTATACATTTACCTTTGATAGTCTGATTTCTAGCATTCTCTCCTTCCCTAAGCAGATATGCTACATGTTACAGATATTTTATACTTAAAATTAATTTGAAGCAGAGAATCTGGCCAGTGTCCCTAAATATCTAGAGTTACTGATGGGGTGTCAAACCGGGCTTGGACAACACTATACTTGAATTAAGCTGTATGTAGAGGTCAGTCCCACAATGTTTTGAGGAAACTGAGATACCCAGAAGTTAAATAACATATCCAAGGTCATATAGATTATAAGTCTTACTCCAAAGTCTATGCCTCTGCTATTATTACCTAAATGAGTGAAGAAAGCTAAGCTATCTTCACACTAGTTTCCCACTAAGCAATATAATCATGCCATACCAAAGATTATACCCAGCACCAAAGACTTTAATGAATGGAAAACTGGACCTGAAACACCATACCATCTGCAAGGATCTTAGTAAAGAATAATACACCAAAACAGACATTAGACTTTTATCTTTGTGGGCCTGCCCATACTCAAATCTTCTTTGGCCTGATCATACTGCGAACTTTGGCCTGTCAAATCTCTATGAAATTTTGCCACACCTTCAGCCCTATGCCAAAGGCAGGTTGATAGTCAACCAGTGTGTAGTGGCATGGTATTAACGTATTGTTAGGGTCAGTGCGCATTCTCATTGACCAGCTGAATCTTCTGAATTGTAAATGCTGATACAGTGTTAGGTGTTAAATAGTCTTAATATCACCCTTGCCTAAATGCTAAATATACTAGACAAAGTGTAAAGATGAATATGCAAGATAGAAGTATGCCATAAATCATCAGATAAAATATCAGATTCAAACAGAAAGAATACATCTGATATCTTTCATCAAAATGAGGATTTTAAAGGATTGTTTTATAATGTTTAAATGACTAACAATAATAGTGGTGGTAGACAGGATTCACATTTATTGAGCAGCTTACCATTCTAAATGCTTTATAAGACTCATTTCATTTAACTTAAGCCTCACGGACAACACTCTGATGTAGACATTATTTTTCCTACTGTAGAGACAAGAAAACTGAGGCTAACTTAAGTCGCAATACATGACTTGTCCGAGGATGCCACAATATTGGAACCAAGATTTCAACCAATCGGGCTGACTACCAAACCCCATGCACTTAATAGCTATTCTATTCCATTGCCTTCTATTTATGCTACTTCCCTATGAAACATTATATTCTTTTAAATTAATAAAATAAATTCCAAAGCAGTTACTATAAATTGTAAATAATAAAAACTAGAGGTGGTCATATGTCATGATTTCTGGTTGTATAGCATCTTATTTAAGTTCAATGAGTGGGGTTAATTTCATTAATATGGTTTAGTGTTGTATCCCAGATGACTTAAAGGGTATACGGGAGAATGTCATGCAAAGCAATTAGAAATACAATGCAAACTTTATTAAGTGAAAATTTAAATTATGGACAAGAGAAAGAGTTATTGTTATTAAGGTCATGTCAAAGAACAATTAAAAGAGAATTGAAACATTTGCACCAAGCATCAATAATTTGGCAATGTTTACTATGAGACATTTACCAGTTTAAAAAATTAGCTTCACAATTTGCAAATTACAAAAAAAAAAATAATAATAATAAAAAGAGACAACAAAATTTTCTATCAAGAAAGATTAGATTTGACGCCCTGAACCAAGACGGCGGAGTAGAAGGACATGCTCTCACTCCCTCTTGTGAGAACACCAGAATCACAGCTAGCTGCTGGACAATCATGGACAGGAAGACACTGGAACTCACCAAAAAAGATACCCCACATCCAAGGACAAAAGAGAAGCCACAATGAGATGGTAGGAGGGGCACAATCACAGTAAAATCAAACTCCACAACTGCTGGGTGGGTGATTCACAGACTGGACAACACTTATACCACAGAAGTCCACCCACTGGAGTGAAGGTTCTGAGCCCCACGTCAGGCTTCCCAACCTGGGCGTCTGGCAACGGGAGGAGGAATTTCTGGAGAATCAGACTTTGAAGCCTAGTGGGAATTGATTGCAGGACTTCGACAGGACTGGGGGAAACAGAGACTTCACTCCTGGAGGGCACACACAAAGTAGTGTGCACATCGGAAACCAGGGGAAGGAGCAGTGACCCCAGGGGGGACTGAACCAGACCTACCTGCTAGTGTTGGAGGGTCTCCTGCAGAGGGGGGGGA
>NW_006792210.1:1984705-1995963 GCF_000442215.2 Lipotes vexillifer | reverse complement strand
GGGGGGGGCTGTGGCTCACCGGGGTGGGGGGGGACAAGGACACTGACAGCGGAAGTTCTGGGAACTACTCCTTGGCAGGAGCCCTCCAAGAGTCTGTCATTAGCCCCACCAAAGAGCCCAAGTAGGCTCCAGTGTTGGGTTGCCTCAGGCCAAGAAACCAACAGGGAGGGAACCCAGCCCCACCCATCAACAGTCAAGTGGATTAAAGTTTTACTGAGCTCTGCCCACCAGAGCAACAGTCAGCTCTACCCACCACTGAGTCCATCCCATCAGTCCTCTTAAATAGCCTCATTCACCAGAGGGCAGAGAGCAGAAGCAAGAAGAACTAGAGTTGTGCAGCCTGTGGAGCAAATACCACATTCACAGAAAAACAGACAAGATGAAAAGGCAGAGGACTATGTACCAGATGAAGGAAAAAGATAAAACCCCAGAAAAACAACTAAATGAAGTGGAGACAGGCAACCTTCCAGAAAAAAGAATTCAGAATAATGATAGTGAAGATGATCCAGGACCTCAGAAAAACAATGGAGGCAAAGACGGAGAAGATGCAAGAAATGTTTAACAAAGACCTAGAAAAATTAAAGAACAAACAAACAGAGACGAACAATACAATAACTGAAATGAAAAATACCCTAGAAGGAATCAATAGCAGAATAACTGAGGCAGAAGAATGGATAAGTGACCTGCAAGACAGAATGGTGGAATTCACTGCTGCGGAACAGAATAAAGAGAAAAGAATGAAAGGAAATGAAGACAGCCTAAGAGACCTCTGGGACAACACTAAACGCAACAACATTCGCATTATAGGGGTCCCAGAAGGAGAAGAGAGAGAGAAAGGACCCAAGAAAATATTTGAAGAGATTATAGTTGAAAACTTCCCTAACATGGGAAAGGAAATAGCCACCCAAGTCCAGGAAGTGCAGCAAGTCCCATACAGGATAAACCCAAGGAGAAACATGCTGACACGCACAGTAATCAAACTGGCAAAAATTAAAGACAAAGAAAAATTACTGAAAGCAGCAAGGGAAAAAACGAAAAATAACATACAAGGGAACTCCCGTAACCTTCCCATAAGGTTAACAGCTGATTTCTCGGCAGAAGCTCCAAGCCAGAAGGGAATGGCATGATATATTTAAAGTGGTAAAAGGGAAGAAACTACAACCAAGATTACTTTATCCAGCAAGGATCTCATTCAGATTCCATGGAGAAATTAAAAGCTTTACACACAAGCAAAAGCTAAGAGAATTCAGCACCACAAAACCAGCTCTACGACAAATGCTAAAGGAACTTCTATAAGCGGGAAACACAAGAGAAGAAAAGGATCTACAAAAACAAACGCAAAACAATTAAGAAAGTGGTCACAGGAACATACATATCGATAATTACCTTAAGCATGAATGGATTAAATGCTCCAACCAAAAGACACAGGCTTGCTGAATGGATACAAAACCAAAACCCATATATATGCTGTCTACAAGAGACCCACTTCAGATCTAGGAACACATACAGACTGAAAGTGAGGGGATGGAAAAAGATATTCCGTGCAAACGGAAATCAAAAGAAAGCTGGAGTAGCAATACTCATGTCAGATAAAGTAGACTTTAAAGTAAAGAATGTTACAAGAGACAAGGAAGGACACTACATACTGATCAACGGATCAATCCAAGAAGAAGATATAACAATTATAAAGATATATGCACCCAACATAGGAGCACCTCAATACATAAGGCAACTGCTAAACAGCTCTAAAAGAGGAAATCGACAGTAACACAATAATAGTGGGGGACTGTAACACCTCACTTACACCAATAAACAGATCATCCAAAATGAAAATAAATAAGGAAACAGAAGCTTTAAATGGTACATTAGACCAGAGAGATTTAATTGATATTTATAGGACCTTCCATCCAGAAACAGCAGATTACACTTTCTTCTCAAGTGCGCACAGAACATTCTCCAGGATAGATCACATCTTGGGCCACAAATCAAGCCTCAGTAAATTTAAGAAAACTGAAATCATATCAAGCATCCTTTCCGACCACAACGCTATGAGATTAGAAATAAATAACAGGGAGAAAAGCGTAAAAAACACAAACAAACACACGTAGGCTAAACAATACGTTACTAAATAACCAAGGGGTCGCTGAAGAAATCAAAGAGGAAATCAAAAAATACCTAGAGACAAATGACAATGAAAACACGACGATCCAAAACCTGTGGGATGCAGCAAAAGCAGCTCTAAGAGGGAAGTTTATAGCTATACAAGCCTACCTCAAGAAACAAGAAAAATCTCAAATAAACAATCTAACGTTAAACCTAAAGGAACCAGAGAAAGAAGAACAAACAAAACCCGAAGTTTGCAGAAGGAAAGAAATCATAGAGATCAGAGCAGAAATAAATGAAATAGAAACAAAGAAAACAATAGCAAAGATCAATAACACTAAAAGCTGGTTCTCTGAGGAGATAAACAAAATTGATAAACCATTAGCCAGACTCATCAAGAAAAAGAGGGAGAGGGCTCAAATCAATAAAATTAGAAATGAAAAAGGAGAAGTTACAACGGACACCACAGAAATACAAAGGAGCGTGAGAGAGTACTACAAGCAACTCTATGCCAACAAACTGGACAACCCAGAAGAAATGGACAAAGTCTTAGAAAGGTATAACCCTCCAAGACTGAACCAGGAAGGAACAGAAAATATGAACAGACCAATCACAAGTAATGAAATTGAAACTGTGATTAAAAATCTTCCAACAAAAAAAAGCCCAGGACCAGATGGCTTCACAGGTAAATTCTATCAAACATTTAGAGAAGAGCTAACACCCCTCCTCCTCAAACTCTTCCAAAAAATTGTGGAGCGAGGAACACTCCAAAACTCATCCTATGAGGCCACCATCACCCTGGTACCAAAACCAGTCAAAAATACTACAAAAAAAAAATAAGATTACAGACCAATATCACTGACGTATATAGATAAAAAAATACTCAACAAAATACTAGCCAACAGAATCCAACAACACATTAAAAGGATCATACACCATGACCAAGTGGGGTTTATCCCAGGAATGCAAGAATTTCTCAAGATATGCAAATCAGTCAATGTGATAGAGCATACTAACAAATTGAAGGAGAAAAACCATATGATCATCTCAATAGATGCAGAAAAAGCTTTTGACAAAATTCAACACCCATTTATGATAAAAACTTGATAAAAACTCTCCAGAAAGTGGGCATAGAGGGAACCTACCTCGACATAATAAAGGCCATATACGACAAAACCACAGCAAACATCCTTCTCAATGGTGAAAAAGCTGAAAGCATTTCCTCTAAGATCAGGAACAAGACAAGGATGTCCACTCTCTCCACTATTATTCAACATAGTTTTGGAAGTCCTAGCCATGGCAATCAGAGAAGAAAAAGAAATAAAGGGAGTACAAATTGGAAAAGAAGAAGTAAACCTGTCACTGTTTGCAGATGACATGATGCTATACACAGAGAATCCTAAAGATGCCACCAGAAAACTACTAGAGCTAATCAATGAATTTGGTAAAGTTGCAGGATACAAAATTAATGCACAGAAATCACTTGCATTCCTATACACTAATGATGAAAAATCTGAAAGAGAAATTATGGAAACACTCCCATTTACCATTGCAACAAAAAGAATAAAATACCTAGGAATAAACCTACCTATGGAGACAAAAGACCAGTAAGCAGAAACCATAAGACACTGATGAAAGAAATTAAAGATGATACCAACAGATGGAGAGATATACCATGCTCTGGGATTGGAAGAATCAATATTGTGAAAATGACTATACTACCCAAAGCAATCTACAGATTCAGTGCAATCCCTTTCAAATTACCAATGGCATTTTTTATGGAACTAGAACAAAAAAATCTTAAAATTTGTATGGAGACACAGAAGACCCCGAATAGCCAAAGCAGTCTTGAGGGAAGAAAACGGAGCTGGAGGAATCAGACTCCCTGACTTCAGACTATACTACAAAGCTACATTAATCAAGACAGTATGGTACTGGCACAGACAAAACACACAAACAAAACATAGATGAATGGAGCAAGATAGAAAGCCCAGAGATAAACCCACGCACCTATGGTCAACTAATCTATGACAAAGGAGGCAAGGATATACAATGGAGAAAAACAGTCTCTTCAATAAGTGGTGCTGGGAAAACTGGACAGCTACATGTAAAAGACTGAAATTAGAACACCCCCTAATACCACACACAAAAATAAACTCAAAATGGATTAGAGACCTAAATGTAAGATTGGACACTATAATACTCTTAGAAGAAAACACAGGAAGAACACTCTTTGACATAAATCACAGCAAGATCTTTTTTGATTCACCTGCTAGAGTAATGGAAATAAAAACAAAGATAAACAAATGGGAGCTAATGAAACTTCAAGGCTTTTGCACAGCAAAGGAAACCATAAACAAGATGAAAAGACAACCCTCAGAATGGGAGAAAATATTTGCAAACGAATCAACGGACAAAGGATTAATCTCCAAAATATAGAAACAGCTCATGCAGCTCAGTATCAAAAAATCAACCAACCGAATCCAAAAATGGGAAGAAGACCTAAATAGACATTCCTCCAAAGAAGACATACAGATGGCCAAGAGGCAAATGAACAGCTGTTGAACATCACTAATTATTAGAGAAATGCAAATCAAAACTACAATGAGGTATCACCTCACACCAGTTAGGAAGGGCATCATCATAAAATCTACAAACAACAAATGCTGGAGAGGGTGTGGAGAAAAGGGAACCCTCTTGCACTGTCAGTGGGGATGTAAATTGATACATCCACTATGGAGAACAATATGGTGGTTCCTTAAAAAACTAAAAATAAAATTACAATATGATCCAGCAATCCCACTCCTGGGCATATACACAGAGAAAACTGTAATTCAAAAAGACACACGCTCCCTAATGTTCATTGCAGCACTATTTACAATAGCCAGGTCACGGAAGCATCCTAAATGCCTATCGACAGTCAAATGGATAAAGAAGACGTGGTACATATATGCAATGGGATATTACTCAGCCATAAAAAGGAACGAAACTGGGTCATTTGTTGAGACGTGGAAGGATCTAGAGACTGTCATACAGAGTGAAGTAAGTCAGAAAGGAAAAAAAGCAAATATCGTATATTAACACATATATGTGGAACCTAGAAAAATGGTTCAGATGAAGCGGTTTACAGGGCAAAAATTGAGACACAGATGCAGAGCACATACGTACGGACACCAAGGGGGGAATGCGGCAGGGTGTTTGGGGTGGTGCTGTGATGAATTGGGCGACTGGGATTGACATATATACACTGATGTGTATAAAATCGATGACTAATAAGAACCTGCTGTATAAAAAAATAAATAAAATAAAATTCAAAAAAAAGACTAGATTTAGGAAAATGTATTTTAAGAATTTTCACAATAATAATAACAGCTCCCATTTCAACTATTATGTTCCAGTTATTGTGATAAATGATGCATTTTCTTTAATCCTCACATTAATCTCACAAAGTTTGATTTATTACCCCAAGTTTTGAAGAGATAGAGTGAAAGATTAATAATATAAGCATGTTAAGTATCTTTTTTTTTTAACAGAATCTGAATTTTCAACGATTATCAAAATTGAATGGGAATATGAGGTCATTTAATACAACCTTTCATCAACTGTAGTTGTTAAAAGTTTCTTATTGCCCTATGACTTTAATTCATGAGGTCTACTCCTATACCATAGAACCACCTACCACCCCACAAAAATAGGCTGCAAATACCCTCTTGTTGCTTAACTACCCCTATTCTGGACTGTTCGTTCTGATGCACCTTGTACACTGCTTCCTGCCCTGTTCTTGATTACCCTGACATGATTACCTTGCAATTCACTGACCTCCATTTCCTCTTCAGACCAGGTGCCTCAAAAGCTTTAGTCCTTTGTCTCCATACTTGACCATGTTTTAAACTCTCTCTGGGGTCAGCACTGTGTTGTTGGATCCTGCCTGACTTCCAGGATATTATATCTCATGTCAGGTACTTCAGTGCCACCTCCATTTGAAAGTCTTGTTTCTGGCTAAAATGTCTGCCTTTTGATTTTAGCCAGTTATAAAATTGTTTTTAACAATACAATGTAACTTTTCTACCAACTCCCACCTTTATTCTGTTCTACATCCAAAGCAAAGTGATGCAAGAGAAACTTGAGCATTAAAGACTAGGAAGACCAACTTGTCCTGGTTTTCTCACACTGTCCTGGTTTTGAAACTGGAAGTTTCCCTTCTCATGAACCTCCTCAGCCCTGGGAAAACTGGGATCATTGGTCATCCTATATTTTATTTTATTTTATTTTATTTTATTTTATTTTATATATATATATATTTATTTATTTATTTATTTATTTATTTATTATTATTTTTTTTTGTGGTACGCGGGCCTCTCACTGTTGTGGCCTCTCCCGTTGCGGAGCACAGGCCACGGACGCGCAGGCTCAGCAGCCATGGCTCACGGGCCCAGCCGCTCCGCGGCATGTGGGATCTTCCCGGACCGGGCCACGAACCCGTGTCCCCTGCATCGGCAGGCGGACTCTCAACCACTGCGCCACCAGGGAAGCCCGGTCATCCTATATTTTAAACTCCAGTGTTCCTGTGCTATACAGTAGCTTTCAAAAACCAGCATTTGATGAGCACAGTCTAAGTAAATCTCTCTCACATACACATAATTCCTCGAATGTAGAAAGAGTGCTAAAATCATGACTGTACTTAAAGTTGTAAATTTCACAATCTAGGCATTACGTGCCTTCCCTACTCTCCAGATAAGTGGAGTAGGCTGAAAAAAATCAAGAGGCTTCACTGGATATTTATGCAATTTATTATGAATACCCAGGGATGGACCCTGTCTAGAAATTTGGTTTAAGAGTGAGAGGATTCAAACTGATTTAATCCACAATCCTTCCTGGTTTTTTGCTTGTTTGTTTTTATCCATAAAACTAATAGGAAACCTAGGCTGGGGTTCTCATATCGAAATTACCTATGCCAGTATTCCAAATTTCATGGTTTAATTGGTTACTCGGGATACTGAGGCGTGGGTTGGGGAATGTCATGAAGATATGAAGAATATTTCAAAACTATTTAACCCTTGTAGGATAGAGACAATTGAGGGTTAGCCCAAGGATGTGTTTTCTTTGGACCATAATGTGTATCCAAAAAAACAACAAACAAAAAACTGAATTAGTTGCCAATCTTTGAAAGCCAAGAAGAGATGTTCAGAATAATGTGAGCACAGGAGATGTTCCATGAACACGTACAGCACAGTTTAAAGACGCTCAATAAAAGAAAGCCAGGGCTTCCCTGGTGGCGCAGTGGTTGAGAGTCCGCCTGCCGATGCAGGGGACACGGGTTCGTGCCCCGGTCTGGGAAGATCCCACATGCCGCGGAGCGGCTGGGCCCGTGAGCCATGGCCACTGAGCCTGCGCTCCGCAACGGGAGAGGCCACAACAGTGAGAGGCCCGCGTACCGCAAAAAAAAAAAAAAAGAAAAGAAAAGAAAGCCAGATTCCTGAAATGCATTACTATAGACAGTGGTTTGAAAACGTTGTATTGGATCAGAATCCCCTGAAGGGCTTGTTAGACCACTGACTGCTGCCCCCCACCTCCGCTCCCAGGCACCAGATACAGATTCAGTCAGTGGATCTGGGGGCAGGGATTGACTTTTTGCATTTCTAACAAGTTTTCTTCTGATGCTCCTAGACCAAGTCCAAGAACCACACTTCGAGAACTCTGGGAACAACTGACTGGATTACAGTCACAGCTGCTACCCCGTTCACCCCCTCACGTTTGATGGGGTCTGTAGTCTCAAGTTCACCACAGTCTCCATCTGGCTCGCCTCCCTCATTTGTGTTAGCAGCCCAACCTCTATAACTATGTGAGGTTTTGACTATTTGATTACCCAGATTTTCACTTCACTTGTTAGAGTGTGGATATTTTTCTTATAAGCCCAAACTCAGACGCTTAAAAGGGATAGTGCGACCATAAGGATCGAGGGGAATGAGAAAAGGAAGCAAGTAGGTTGAACCTATAGCCAAATTTCTGGTAGTTTTCCTTTTCTATTTCATTCCTTCATTAGCTGGAGGCTTGGGTGGGATAAGATGCTATGGGACCAGTGGCTCAACGAGCCTGGCTGGACAATGAGAATCACCTGGGCAGCTGTTAAAACCACCATCCCGGACTTCCCTGGTGGCACAGTGGTTGA
The DNA here is from genome assembly GCF_000442215.2 of Lipotes vexillifer. Classification (NCBI taxonomy): domain Eukaryota; kingdom Metazoa; phylum Chordata; class Mammalia; order Artiodactyla; family Lipotidae; genus Lipotes; species Lipotes vexillifer. The sequence goes on along the minus strand of NW_006792210.1, from coordinate 1,987,691 downwards.
GAATCCACCTGCCAAGGCAGGGGACATGGGTTCGATCCCTGATCCGGGAAGATCCCACATGCCGCGGAGCAACTAAGCCCGTGCGCCGCAACTACTGAGCCTGCGAGCCACAACTACTGAGCCCACGCACCACAACTACTGAGGCCCGCACGCCTAGAGCCCGTGCTCCGCAACAAGAGAAGCCCCCGCTCGCCGCAACTGGAGAAAGCCCGCGCGCAGCAACGAAGAGCCAACGCAGCCAAAAAACAAAAAACAAAAAACCCCACCATCCCAAAGCAGCTAAATCTGAATCTTAGTAGTAAAACCCAGGTAAGCTCCTTGAATGATTTTACTATGTATAATATGAAAACCACTACCATAAACCTGTGAACTCCAGGTAAATAACTATTCTCACTGGAGGAAACAACCTTTATCTCGGTCTTTCTGCTATGGGCTTTTCAAAGTAGTGTTTCCAAATATAAGTCACAAAGCTCTATCCAGACAAAGAATGCTCTGAACACAGGAGATGCTCCATAGGCACACATAGTATAAAGGTGCTCAGTAAATGTTTGTTAAGAGAATTGAATGCTAGAGAGCAATCGCCAGTGTTCTGAAGTTATGTAATCACTCTGAATTATAAAACAGTTGCAGTTACTTAAAAGAGATAGGTATGCCAGTAGGAAGCTGAACTTATGAGCTTGCCTATTGCTTTGAAAATCAAGACATGTCACCAATTAGTCTGTATTACATTTACGCTTTTGCCACTTGGAAAAGGTCCATTACAGCCTTAGGCTTTGTCTACACGCTGCCGAGCATCTGAATAAACAGTGCTAGGTTCAGTTAATCGTTTGGGTAATAATAAGCCCTTCCATTTTGATAGTACTTCTAGGTCTTTAAAGCATTACCAAATTATACAGTCTCATTTGATTCTCACAGCAGTTGGGGATCATTTTTAAAATAGCTTAGTGGTGAAACTCGGGCTGTAGAGTCAAACAGATTTGGGCTCAAATCCCCATTCCTACATTTACTAGTTACAAAACATGGCTTTTGGCAAGCTACTTAACCTCTCTGAGACTTAATGTGTTTGACTTAACATGAGAAGAATAATAGTAACCGTCTCATCAGACTGTTGTCATGATTAAGTGATTATGAAGGTCAAGTACTAAGCATAAAGCACAGAACATAGTAAATGCTCATAACTGTTAGCTGCCATTATTGTAATTATTATTACTAATATTAATTTTGATATTGTATTAGTCAGGGTTCTCCAGAGAAGCAGAACCAGCAGGAGATAGATAGATAAATAGATAGATAGACAGACAGATCTACATATCGATATATATGAGGAGATTTATTATAGGAATTGGCTCACCTGGTCATGGAGGCCAGGAAGTCCCACCAGCTGCCATCTGCAAGCAAAAGAAAGCTGAAAGTATAATTCAGTCTGAGTCCAAAGAGTCTGCAAACCAGAAACTCCAGTGTCCGAGGGCAGGAGAAATGGAAGTCCTAGCTCAGGAGTGAGAATTCACCCTTCAGTTGCCTTTTTCTTCCATTTGGGTCCTCAACAGAATGGATGATGCCCACCCACATTAGTGAGGGCAGATCTCTTTACTCAGTCTGATTCAAATGATAATGTCTTCCAGAAACACCCTCACAGACACACTGAGAAATGTTTTAACAGGTATCTGGGCATCCCTTAGCCCAGTTGAGTTGACACATAAAATTAACCATCACAGATATTATCCAGCTCAAAGTAAAATCTTCACGTGCTTAAGTGTGTCTTTCATTTTACCATGTAGGCAAACCACGGTAAGATGGGAGGAGAGAGGGGGATTCATTACATTTTTGTCTAAACCACAGAGAGGCATATATCAGAAGGTCAAGAGCTGCAAACTCCTCGTACTCTTAACATTGACGACAGCTTGAGGTAAGGGCAAGAATTAGTCAAGAGATTCGTGGCAGCAGTGGCATACAAGATGATTCTTAGTACCGCAACGCACAGAATGAAGGAAAATGTGTAGGAAACCCTCTCCCTCTTTCTGAACAAACCTGTGGCTTTCCTAGAGTGACAAATAGTTTTAGCATAATAAGGATCACTGCTGAATGTCTACCCTGATAGGCAATAGAATCATTATTCCTATTTAACATATGAGGAAAGTGAGGCTAATGGAACTCAAATAACTTACGTAAGATCACACTGATAGAAAAATGGTTGAGGTAGGAATCAAACCCATATCTACAGTCCTCCAAAACCCATGCTCCTTCCGTCATATCATGTGGCTTTTCCTGTATACCTCAGGATGTCATCCACCACACTTCATATGGAGGCAGCTATGTCAGCTCCCGGTGGTCATACACTGCCTACTTGTCCTCCCCCCTGTGAAGGAAGGTCACCATGGCCCACTCACTCATAAACTCATGACATAATAAATAATCAAGAGGTGGCATGCTGTTCCAAAAATACTGTGATACATTTGCCCACAGTTCATGTGATTTTAGGTTCAGCTATAAAATGTCTTCATCCTTTTGGTAAGGGCTAGGGGAACAGTGTCAGAGTGGGAGGTCCTGAGGATGAGAAAGTGAGATATTTTTCTCCAGATATCTTCCACAAGAGCTGGAAGGAACCCTAGAAATCTAATACAGCCCCCTATTTTTATAGGTGGAAACACTGTCTGTCACATTAATAACAGATGAGGTCTCATTCATTCATTTATTCATTCTTCTTGCTTCCCTCCCCAGTCCTTACCAAAACCTGAAACGGTGTCTATGGGTGAACTTCCTTTCTTAGGTGGCCTAAATTTCAAACACTGAGTAGGCTTATAAGGCAAGCTTCTAAGTAGTAGGCTTCTGTATCAGGTGGCATCTATTAAAGTGGGCATGTGATGGAGCTATAGAAATATGCTTGGACTAGTAAATTAGTAAGGCTTTCATTACAGATGAAAATGCCGCCTACCCCCCCCCCCCCCCCCCCCCACCCAGAAAAAAGCAGAACACACCATCAGTATTT
>NW_006792210.1:1943775-1984611 GCF_000442215.2 Lipotes vexillifer | reverse complement strand
CCCCCCCCCCCGCAAATCAGGAAAAGGCTAAATACTATATGACTTGTTTATAGATTAGAAAGTAGGATCAGACCATTTGAGATTTCAAACGGTGAATGGAGCAGGCCCATCTCTGGGGGAGCTGGAGCAGACAGAGGCAGAACAAATGAGGAAAAGTGCTGAATCCACTCCTTTGCCTAGATAAGTCTATCTATTAGATGATGCTATGGCCCAGAGTTTCTAACGCTCGACGGTTTGTTTGATTAGTACAAATAAACTTACCTACATGGACTTAGGTATATGTACGATACTTTAGTTCTCTGTCACTAAAACAAACATAGCATTAATATATCTTTTCCATTTAGGCCAAACTAGAGTTAATAAAAGACATCTAGTGACAGTTCAGAACAATTATATCTTGCCATAAAAGACCATATTAAACTACAGAATGCACTAGAAACGATTCAAAATGGAAAGCGCCGGAGGCAATGGATATGTTTCATTCCAAATTCAGCTGGAAACTTGCAAAAAAGAAATGAATCAACAACTCATCAACTTCTGAAATAGCTTTTCTTCTGTTTGCTGGGCAGAGTCATCATTTAAGCTGATCATTTATTTTTCCTAAAGGGATTTTTCACTGAATGGGATTCTGGGATGTGCTTCTAGAGATATGTCAAACATCATAAAATAGTTATTAGTTCCATATGCTGAATTTGCTTCCAAGTGCACCTGTAATGTGCTGTCTCGCCCAAGAATGCCCATATAGTTTTATGTTTTCCCTTTCCTCATTCCTCAATATGCCCTGGAGCTCCAGATTACAGGAATCAGTCAAGGAGCTTCTCAACAGGTATATTTTTGCCAGTCTTCTCCATTGGACTTTTCTGGAGACCTCCAACTAGAATCCAGCCTCCTTTCTTGTAATGTCATACAGACCACGTGCAAGTTTTGGTCATCTGCTCAGGAAAATTCTTGCTTTTAAGTATTTCAACTGCTACTTGCTCTTGATGCACGTTGAACATTCAACCAATTTTCATTTGCTAGTTGACTTTATTTTCCAATTCTTGAGCTTCTTTTTCATTTTCAAACTTAATGGGATAAATTGCAAATTTAGGAGGCCATTTCAAATGATTTATTCATAAGGTTTCAAATCTGAGCAAACTGTTTTACACAACTCTTCCAAAAAGTTAAAAATAAAATTTCTACCTATGCCAAAGTAAGCACAGAAACAAAGCTTCTTTTCGAATGCAAAAATGGTTCCTTTTAGAAATATACAGGAGCATTTTTAAAATGCAAGTTTAAATTTCCTGGTCTATGATATAAAGATGACATTCAGAGTAACCAGGAGGCATAGTAGATATAAACCAAACTACAGTTGACCCCATCTCTCTCACTCCCCTATCCTATCCAATTCGTTGGCAAGGCCTGTTGATTTTGTGTCCTAAACAATTCTCCAATCTAAATACTTCTCTCCATCTCCATTGCCACCTGGTCCGAGTTACAATCATCTCCTGCTCAGATGGCTACAGAAGCTTTGTGACTGGCTTTTTGCTTTCATCCTTTACTCCTGTGGTAGACTAAATAATGCCCCTCACACACCCCTCCCCAGAACACACACACAGAAAGATGCCCACAAACTATTCCCTAGAACCAGTGTATGGGTTATCTTACATGGTAACAGGGATTTTACAGATGTGATTAAGTTAAGAATGCTGACATGGGGAGATTATCCTGGATTATAGAGTTGTCTCCAATGTAATCACAAGGCTCCTTATAAGTGGGAGGCAGAGTCAGAGAGAGAAAATGTAATGATCGGAGCTGATGTCAGAGAGGAGAGAAGATTCTACATTGCTGGCTTTGAAAATGGAGGAAGGGGCTTCCCTGGTGACACAGTGGTTAAGAATCCGCCTGCTAATGCAGGGGACATGGGTTCGAGCCCTGGTCCGGGAAGGTCCCACATGCTGCGGAGCAACGAAGCCTGTGGGCCACAACTACTGAGCCCGCGTGCCACAACTAGTGAAGCCCACGCGCCTAGAGCCCGTGCTCCGCAACAAGAGAAGCCACCGCGATGAGAAGCCCGCACACCGCAACAAAGCGTAGCCCCCGCTCGCCGCAACTAGAGAAAGCCCATGCGAGCAGCAATGAAGACCCAACGCAGCCAAAATTAAATAAATTAAATAAATTAATTAAAAAAAAAAGAAAATGGAGGAAGGAGCCATGAGGCAAGGAATGCAGGAGGCCTCTGGAAGCTGGAAAAGGCAAGGAAACAGATTCTGTCCTACAGCCCTCAGAAGGAACACTTCTGCCTTGAGTTTAGCCCAGAGAGCTGATTTTGGACTTTTCACTTGCAGTGCAGACAGTAAATCTGTGTGTGATTTTTAAGCCACTAAATTTGTGTGAACTGGTTACAGCAGCCATAAAAAATTAATATAACTCCCCACAATAGATTCCCCACACAATAGAAGGATCTTTTTAAAAATTAATATTCCTCAATGGCAGCTGTAGGAACTCAGAGAAGAGTCCAAAATACTAACATATCCTCCAAGGCTCTGTGTTATGGGTTGAATTGTGTCCCTCCAAAATTCATATGTTGAAGTCCTAACCTCCAGGACCTCAGAATGTGACCTTATTTAGAGAGAAGGTCTTTGCGGAAGTAATCAATTTAAGTGAGATCATTAGAGTAGGCCCCAATCTGACTGCTGTCATTATATATATGAAAAAAAAAAAAGAAAGAGAGAAAAAGGAGATGTATATACAGAGACACACAGATAGAGAGAAGACAATGTGAACAGCCACAGGGAGAAAGAAGTGGCTACATAACAAGCTAAGTGGAGAGGCCCGGAACACATCCCTACCTCACAGCCCTCTAAAGGAACGAACCCCACCAACAACTTGATTTTGGATTTTTCGCGTCCAGAACTATGAGACAGTAAATTTTTGTTGTTTTAAGCCACCCAGTCTGTGGTACTTGTTACAGCAGCGCTAGCAAACTAATTCACCCAGCATGACCCGGCCTCTGTCTGCCTTCCCAGGTTTATCTTGAGCGATCTTTCCCTCTCTCTCTGCCTGCAGCCACATGGGCCTCTCTCTTCTAAGCCTTCACACATGCTATGGGACATTTATCCCCACCGCCCACCTCTCTTTACCTGATTAACACCCTACTCATCCTTCAGGTGTCTGCTTAAATGTCACTCTTCAGAAACTTCCCCTCATCGATTTGAAAGGTGCTACCAGTCTCCATTATTCATTCGTAACACCCTGGCCTTTTCTGTAATAGCTCATATAAAATTTTTAATTCCAAATCTACCTTAATATATTTTATTTTAAATAAAATTTTTTTAATAAAAAACTTAATGTCTGTCTGTGACAATGGCTATATTGTTAACTACTGTATACACTGCACCTAGCACATTGCCTAACCTGTAACAGGTGCTCAGTAAATATTTGTTGAATGAATAGATACATTCATGCCCTGAGACAAAAGATCTCCGACAAAACCTGCTTCAAATTCACATTCTCTCATTCAGGCCTCACATTTCAGGAACAGAAATCTGAGAGGCCATCGCTCAGTGTCTTAGTAAAAGGCTCTAGAAACAGATTTGCTCCTCTTTCCACCCTTACCTTGTATACTGAGGACCCAGAGTCCCAGGTAAATGGATATCACTATTGATAGCTCATTAGATGCCCCCCCAGTTTCAAACCCAGGAAGACTTCTGGTATACTGCATCCTCAGGATGGTAACATTTCTGATATGGACAAGCAAGGAAAAAGCTCAGTGCAAGAAATGGAACTATCAAATATTCACCACTGCAAAGAAAAAAAAAAAGGGGGCAATTTAAAAAGAAAGCAAGTTTTAAGGAAATTTGATGCTCATAAAGTTTGAGGATTTCATGCTCCCCCCACCCCCAATAAGTTTCCTTGGTAAGAGATGCTGCAACCGGAGTCATCTTGAGAATTGCTGCAACCCCCCATTTCACCTTATATGTGTAGGCATTGCCATCACAGTCACAAGTGGAGCCCAGAGTCATAGAACTAGATGGACACTTAAGCCTTAATGGACGTATACAAATCTTTGCTTCATAATACTGCCTTTTCTTTTTAAGTGCTAATGTTAATTTAGTATTATACAGTTTCCTAGTACATGGTGAAATGTCACTTCAGGATATAAGGGAGCAAGGAACATAGGTATCAATTTGCAAGGACTCCTTTTTAAAATTGCTCTTGCGTGACAAGCTTATGAGTCATGATGTTTGTGCTATAAATTCATTATAGATTCTCATATCATGGTCCACCATCATTTTAACTTGGCATGCTTTCAAGCCTTCTCGATAGCACTAGAAATCTGTTGTTTTTCTTTCCGGCTGCTTTAATATCCTACCCTTTAAAATGCTGATTTGCGTTATGGAAAATTTGAAAATCCCCTCAATTAAAGTTGTCTACTGCGACACCAATTCTGAGCTAGCCATCAAGAGTAAGGGCCCCAGATGAATCTGAAAATCAGGTTTTGAAGTTTCTGTGTTAGTCATCTCTCTGAGATGTTGGATGTTGTCCACATATCACCACTGATTCAACTGTTTTCACAGTTCAATTTGTTGTTTCAGTCACCATTACAGTCAAACCATCGGGCCCTTTTGGCCATGAAGAAGACCAGATCAAATCAACTGTTCAATCTCCTGGCAACTGACCCATAAAATGGTCAATATAATCAATGCTGCCAAGCCAGCCTCAACCCTACAGGAGAAAGCTGCTAAAACACCACACTTCCGGGGAATGCAGATTGCTTTGCTTTCCCTGTCAGCTAGTGCAGAATAATGTTTTACTGATCCTATGGTAAAGGCATCTTTAATAAATAATGACAGCTTAGTACTTATGCTGGTTGAGTTTCAGGTTTTTAAATATTAAATTTTACAACATACCTATGCAAATGATGTCGGTTTATTTATATATACGTGTGTGCATATATAGATATGTATAAATGCACACACACACACACACACACATACACACACACACACATACACACGGAGCCATTGGTCATCCATAAAACTCAGTGTGCATTCCTTTATGTGACCAGAATCTTAAAAGTTAAATAGCTGAAAAATGAATGAGGAGATAGGAATCACAATGAAGCACCATAAAGACAGTTATTGAACTACTTACTGAACACAATAGAAAAATGACAGAACACTGTTGAAAATTAATTATTTGGGCATATGTATATGTGGGGCCATCAAGAACTGAAGAATTTTGAGAAAGTATGGGTATTTTTAAAGGTACAAATACATCATAAAATGTTGACTGAGACATTCCTAAGAAAAAAATTGAACTGTTTTCTCAAGCTAAAAACCATAATTCTTTGTAATTTTTGTTACAACTTGATTTCAGTAAACAACATTTGTAACATTTGCAAATGAGATTAGGAGACAATAATCATGATGTTTCCATCCTATGATTTTATATATTAGGAGCTGTACAAGGTCTTAATGTTTGTTACTCCTTGTGGGGAGCCAGGCTAGCTATGCTATTTCCATATAAATTTAGAGTATTCTATTATACATCTTAAAATTGGGTCATTGCAGCCAGAAAATTCATACCAAATTGCAGTTCCTGGACACACAGGCAGAGTTGTCAAAATATTCTCATCAGCTGAGTAAATTTTTGCTCACAGCAAAAAGAACAGACTGCAAAACACAAGTACCCTGTAAGCTATCAATTAGCCCACACATGAGAATAAACTCATATCAAATAGAAATTATGTCTGTGACATAAAATACACACACACACACACACACACACACACACACACACACACACAGAGCTTTCCATTTGATGGCATTCCTTTGAAATAAAATTTTTTTGAGAATGTCTCCTTGGCAGAAATCCTTGTCTCTGATTAGAAAACGGAAGGTATTATCATCGTCTAATTTCAGTTATAGGAACAAATTTCATTGTGTCAGATGCCAACACAGCAACAGAATCAAGAGTCACATATTAGCCTCTGATAATGGAACCTATAAAGAAATCTAGGGCTGAAGAAAAGAGTAACAACCCAACATCATCATCCATCTCAAGGGGTTGAGATACCAGGCTGAAATCAGAAATCAGATAGGAGGGGCCCCTTATGCGTTCTCCAGTAGGAAGATTGTTTCTGGAAAAGATTTTGGGAGAGAGTTCCAACAGCCACTTGCAAAGAAGAGTTTGAATGAGAACGAAGAGAAGGAGACAAACTATAAATTACTCAGGTAAAAAGCAATGAGGTCCTGGATTAGGGCTGATTATAGTGAAAGCTATGTCTGAATGGTTCTGTGATAAAGGAAGATTCTATGTGACTGAATGCAAAATGGGTTAAAGTATTGTCATGTTTTCCCCCTTTATGGTTAAGCCAGCTACTTGTGCTCTTTATGTGCTACAGAAACAGGCTCTATTAATTATTCTTTTTCTCTCTTATAACTTCAGTCGCTTCCTAGTTATTGGGTCTTTCTTCTCTGCCTGCAATTAACCACATACCTATATGGTTAAAAATAAAAAAGAAGAAGAAGGGCTTCCCTGGCGGCGCAGTGGCTGAGAGCCCGCCTGCCGATGCAGGGGACACGGGTTCGTGCCCGGGTCCGGGAAGATCCCGCGTGCCACGGAGCGGCTGGGCCCGTGAGCCGTGGCCGCTGAGCCTGCGCGTCCGGAGCCTGTGCTCCGCAACGGGAGAGGCCACAACGGTGAGAGGCCCGCGTACCGGTAAAAAAAAAAAAAAAGAAGAAGAAGAAAACAAGCCTTCATTCAACCCTGAATCTTCCTTACCTATCTGATTATCATTCTCCATCCCTCTACTACTAAATCCTCGAGAAAGTAGTCTATAATTTGTCTTCCTCCCTTTGGCTCATTTCAACAATTCAGTGAACATTTAATGAGCATCTACCATGTACCAAGTGATAATACAAGGGTCTGAGAAGAAAAAGACAAATACATAATCCTAAATCTCAAGAAGTATGCAGCTAGTAGGGGAGAAAAAGATATAAACAAATATAAGTATTTGAGCTCTTGTTATACTAACATAGAAACCAAATATTTGAGGACACATTTTTTGTTTTTTGTTTTTTTGCGGTACGCGGGCCTCTCACTGTTGCGGCCTCTCCCGTTGCGGAGCACAGGCTCCGGACGCGCAGGCTCCGCGGCATGTGGGATCTTCCCGGACCGGGGCACGCACCCGTGTCCCCTGCATCGGCAGGCGGACTCTCAACCACTGCGCCACCAGGAAAGCCCTAGGAGACATTTTCGAGTTAAGACAGATATTCCTCATTATCTGACTCTTACTACTCATGACTCAACATTCAGGAACCAAATATATTCAGATCACATTGTGTTCTCTCTTATCTGAACTGCCATAATCCAAACTTGGGAACTAAACAGATGTGGACAATGAGGGAGGCTTGGTTTTATAATATGATGTGATATTTCAAATAGTTCAGATATGTGCAAGAAACAAATAGTACAACTTCTGCCATAAAACCAACACTAGGGACTTCCCTGGTGGCGCAGTGGTTAAGAATCCGCCTGCCAAAGCAGGGGACACGGGTTCGTAGCCCTGGTCCGGGAAGATACCACACGCTGCAGAGCAACTAAGCCTGGGCACCACAACTACTGACCCTGTGCTCTAGAGCCCATGAGCCACACCTACTGAGCCCACGTGCCACAGCTACTGAAGACCACGTGCCTAGAGCCCATGCTCTGCAACAAGAGAAGCCACTGCAATGAGAAGCCCGTGCACGGCAATGAAGAGTAGCCCCCGCCCGCCACAACTAGAGAAAGCCCTCACGCGGCAACGAAGACCTAATGCAGCCAAAAATAAATAAATAAATAAATAAATTAATTAAAAAAAAAAAACCCAACACTAATTTCATGTTTGACAAATCTAATACCGAAGCTTTTAAAACTGTTGGTAAAAAATAAATTAATTAAAAAAAAAAACAAAAAACAACAAAAGTTAAAACTGTTGGTGACTCCCTCATTCTTGATACTCTCCTTCAATGGCCTCCAGGACAAAATTTGTTCTCTACATTTATCCTTGCAACTCTTACTTTTTCAGCACCCTTCAGTACTGTCTTCCCTTCAAACCATATAGATTAGACCCTAGGTCTATGCTATTCAAAATGTGGTCTGTTATCAAACAACATCAACATCATCTCAGAGCTTATTAGAAATGCAGAATCAGGAATCCCCTGGCAGTCCAATGGTTAGGACTCCACACTTTCACTGCCAAGAGCCTGGGTTCCATCCCTGGTCAGGGAACTAATATCCCACAAGCTGTGCAGCACAGCCAGGAAAAAGAAAAAAAAGAAAGAAGTGCAGAATCACAGAATCTCAGGCCCTCCCAGACTGAATGAATCAGAATCTATAATCTAATAAGATACCTAGGCAATTCATATGCACATTAAATCTCAATAAACACGGTAAAAGCATTTGGCAAATTCCAATCTCCATTCCTAATAAAAACTCTCAGCAAAGTAGGGTTGTAAAGGAACTTCCTCAACCTGAGGAAACTACAAAACTACAGCTTTCATATTTAAGGGTAAGAGATTGAACGACTTCCCTCAAAGATCCAGAACAAGGTAAGACTCATATTCAACACTCATATTCACTCACTCATATTCAACAATGTTCTGGAGGTACTAGCCACTGCAAAAAGCAAGAAGAAGAACTAAAAGGCACACAGATTGACAAGGAAGAAATAAAACTGCCTCTATCTGCATATGACATGACGGTCTATGTAGAAAACCTCAAGCAAAATACAAAAGAGCTGACAGAACTATGTGAGTTTAGCAAGGTCTCAGGATACAAGGTAAATAATGTAAAAATAAATTGTATTTCTATATACTAGCAATGAACAGTTGGATACTGAAGAAAACATGTACCATTTACAGTAGCATTAAAAAGCATAAAATATACTGGTATAAATCTAGGAAAATATGTGCAAGATCTGTATGTGTGGGGAAAAAAACATCCTGCAAAACATTATTGAAAAACGTCAAAGAAGACCTAAATAAATGGAGAAACACACCACATTTATGGATTGAAGACTCAATATTGTTAAGAGGTCGAATATCCCCAAACTGATCTACAAATTCAACTACAATTACAGTCAAAATTTTCTAGCAGTGACCCACCTCCTAGAGAAATGGAGACAAAACCAAAAATAAACAAATGGGACCTAATGAAACTTCAAAGCTTTTGCACAGCAAAGGAAACCATAAACAGGACGAAAAGACCACCCTCAGAATGGGAGAAAATATTTGCAAATGAAGCAACGGACAAATGATTAATCTCCAAAATTTACAAGCAGCTCATGCAGCTCAATATCAAAAAAACCAACAACCCAGTCCAAAAATGGGCAGAAGACCTAAATAGACATTTCTCCAAAGAAGATATGCAGATTGCCAACCAGCACATGAAAGAATGCTCAACGTCACTAATCATTAGAGAAATGCAAATCAAAACTACAGTGAGGTATCACCTCACACCAGTCAGAATGGCCATCATCAAATCTCTACAAACAATAAATGCTGGAGATTGTGTGGAGAAAAGCGAACCCTCTTGCACTGTTGGTGGGAATGTAAATTGATAGAGCCACTATGGAGAACAGTATGGAGGTTCCTTAAAAAACTACAAATAGAACTACCATATGACCCAGCAATCCCACTACTGGGCACATACCCTGAGAAAACCATAATTCAAAAAGAGTCATGGACCACAGTGTTCATTGCAGCTCTATTTACAATAGCCAGGACATGGAAGCAAACTAAGTGTCCATCGACGGATGAATGGATAAAGAAGATGTGGCACATATATACAGTGGAATATTACTCAGCCATAAAAAGAAATGAAATTGAGTTTTGTAGTGAGGTGGATAGATCTAGAGTGTGTCATACAGAGTGAAGTAAGTCAGAAAGAGAAAAACAAACACCGTATGCTAACACATATATATGGAATCTAAAAAAAAGAAAAAAAAGGGTCATGAAGAACCTAGGGGCAGGACAGGAATAAAGACACAGACGTAGAGAATGGACTTGAGGACACGGGGAGGGGGAAGGGTAAGCTGGGACGAAGTGAGAGAGTGGCATGGACACATACACACTACCAAACGCAAAACAGCTAGCTAGTGGGAAGCAGCCGCATGGCACAGGGAGATCAGCTGGGTGCTTTGTGACCACCTAGAGGGGTGGGATAGGGAGGGTGGGAGGGAGATGCAAGAGGGAGGAGATATGGGGATATATGTATATGTACAGCTGATTCACTTTGTTATAAAGCAGAAACTAACACATCACTGTAAAGCGATTATACTCCAATAAAGATGTTAAAAATTTTTTTTCTAGCAGGAAATTTTTTTTTGTAGCAGTAGACAAGTTGGTCGAAAAATAAATTCATATGGAAAGGGAAAGGAACTAGTATAGTCAGAGCAATTTTGAAAAAGAACAAAGTTGGAGGACTCACTCCACCTGATAGTAAGGCTTACTACAGTGCTACAGTACTCAGAGAGTGTGATATTGGCAAAAGGATAAACATACAGATCAAAGGGACAGAATAGAGAGTCCAGAAATAGACCCACACAAATATGGCCAACCGGTTTTTGACAAAGGATAAAGGCAATGGTGTTTGTACAATTGGATATCCACATGCAAAAAATCAACTTGATTCATACCTCACATCATACACAAAAATTAACTCAAAGTGAATTATAGACCTAAATGTAAACCCTAAAACTGTAAAACTTCTAGAAGAAAACATAGAACAAAATCTTTGTAACCTTGGTTTAGACAAAGGTTTCATAGATACGACACTGAAATATGATCCGTGAAAAAACGGACAAATTAACTTCAAAAAACACTATTAAGATAATGAAAAGAGAAGCCACAGACTCGGAAAAAAATACGTGCAAATCACATATCTCATAAATGAGTTGTATCCAGCATATATAAAGAACGCTCAAAACTCAGTATTTCTCAAAAAGTTAAGTACAGAGTTACCATATGACCCAGCAATTCCACTTCTAGGTATGCAGCCAAAAGAACTGAAAACATATCCACACAAAATTTTCACATGAATGTTTATAGCAGCATTATTCATAATAGCCAGCAGGGAATTCCCCGGTGGTCCAGTGGTTAAGACTCCACCTTCCAATGCAGGGGGCTTGGGTTCAATCCCTGGTTGGGGAACAAAGATCCCACACGCCATGCGGTGCAGCAAAAAAACAAAACAAAACACATAATAGTCAGCAAATGGAAATAAACCAATTGTCCATTAACTGACGAATGGATAAACAAATTGTGATATATCCACACGATGGAATACTATTCAGCCCTAAAAGGAATGAGGTACTGGTTACATGCTACAACATGGATAATCCTTGAATAAATTTATGCTAAAATGAATACACAAAAGGCCGTATATTATATGATTCCATTTATATGAAATGTCCAGAATATGCAAACCCATAGTGATATAAAGTACATTAGTAGTTGCCAGGGGCTGGGGATAAGGAAAATGGAGAGTGACTGTTAAAAGGTATGGGCTTTCCTTTTGGGGTGATGAAAATTAGGTAGTGGTTAAAATAACACTCAATAAAAATGGGAAAAAACCCTCAATAATAACAACTCAATTAGAAATGGGCAAAATATTTGAATAGAAACTTCACCCAACATATACAGATGGCAAATAAAGATATGGAAGGATGTTCATATTTAACCATAGGGAAATCACATTAAAAACACATTTAGATATCACTACACACTATTTAGAATGCTATAATATTTAAAAAAAGGAAAAGAAAAGAAAAGAAATCATATTCACACAAAAACCTGTATACCCCAAAGTGGAAACAACCCAAACTGGTAGATGGATATACAAGCTGTGATGCATCCATAAAATGCAATATTACTTGGAAATAAAAAGGAATGAACTACTGATACACTCAACAACATGGATGAATCTCAAATGTGTTACACTATGAAGCATTTTTACACTGGCTTCTTTTTATACAGTATATTACTCGTTTTTTATGACAATCTGGAAAAGGCAAAACTATAGACAACTAACATATTAGTGGTTGTCAGGGGCTGGGGGAAGGGGGAAGGTTTGATTACAGAGGAGCAAGGGGGGTGGTTATGGGGTGACTGAATTGTATACTAAAAAGGGTGACTTACTGTATGAAATTTACACCTTTAAGGAAAAAACATGCAGCTCAAATATCCCTTTCCCTGTGAAACCTTTTCTCATTTTCAGTGTCAATTATATTTGTCCTTTTCCTGCAACTTCATCAGAGCATGTATCAACCTTTATATTATTATTAGTTATGTAGACATCCTTATTTTACTTTTGACTGTGAGCTCCTTGATGGCAAGAGCTCCTTCTACTATTCAGCACATGGTCCTTGTACAGAGTAGGTGTTCCAGAAACACTTTAAGTGAAGGAGGGGAAGATTTCACGTTTGTAAGCCTGAATCAGTGAGGCCATGATGGAACCACTAACAAAGACAAGAAGCAGAGAAAGGCGGGCAAAGAGCATTGGCACGATGGACACGACCCAATGCATCTTCCCCACCTCACTACATGCCACAAGCCTTCAGACTGAGTGAAAATCAGAGCCCAGTGGGATTGATACTGGGATTACCACATAAAGAGAAGAACCAAGAGACTAGGCAAGGCTGAGACGAGTAGGATAAGCCACTAAAATCAGCAATATGGAATACATATCAGAACCGGGAAGACAAGGACCGAAGGAAAAATCCAAACTCCAAAGGCCACAAAATGGGGTTTGGGCCAAAGAAGACAATAAAGCAGCATCCTTGAACAGTCTGATGCAAAGAGAATAATTTAGAGTCTAAAGCACAAAACTCAATGACAATGGCAACTACACTTGCATAGCGCTTTCCGTTTCTCAAACTGCTTTTCCAGTCATTATCTTGTTTGGTCCTTGTAGATTGTTAATTAGCAAAATTATTTACATATTATACATGTTTGTCGTCCTTTCCCACTACCAAATAAAGCAATAACATTTCCACAGATATTTGTGATTCATTTCTTATTAGCTCAACACTCAAATTTTCCATATTTTCCCTTCATATACATAGTTTATTCAGTCTCCTCTCTCTGATCCAACATAGTTTGTTCTATAGGCCAATATTCCTTCTGGATCTCTTGTTTATCTATAGTATGTCTGCCATCACCATGAGTCTTTTCTTCATATATATATTTAGATTATCTATTACATATTATATACTTTATTGAGCTATAGTTGATAGTAGTTTCAGATTACAACATGATTCCATATTTGTATATATTGCAAAATGATCACCACAATAAGACAAGTCAATATCCATCACCACCATTTTTGTCTTCTTGTGACAAGAACATGTTTTAAATCAAAGTATAGTTGCTGTACAATATTGTATAAGTTACAGGTATACAACACAGTGATTCACAATTTTTAAAGGTTATACTCCATTTATAGTTATTATAAAATATTGGCTATATTCCCTGTGCTGTACAATATACCCTTGTAGCTTATTGTTCTCTGCATCTGTGAGTCTGATTCTTTTTTGCTTTATTCACTAGTTCATTGTATTTTTTAGGTTCCACATATAAATGATATCATACAATATTTGTCTTTGTCTGACTTATTTCACTTAGCATAATGTCCTCCAACTTTATCCATGTTGCTGCAAATGGCAAAAGTTTTACAAGCACATTGAAGATCTACTCTCTTAGCAACTTTCAAATATACAATACAGTGTCATTAACTATAGTCATCATCTGTACATGAAATTCCCAGGACTTACTTATAACTGGAAGTCTGTACCTTTTGATCGCCTTCACCCATTTTGTCCCCCCCTCAACCACAGTGAATTCCTATCTCTCAAATCATGATGGTAGATCTTTCTTCTTATCTGCTTTCCTCTAATAGGACCTGATGAATTTTTCTGGAGATCCAGCAGTCCTGCTATTGCCACCCCTAATGTTATCCATAATCCAACTCAAAAATATTTTCAATGCGATACCTCTCAAGATGAAGAGGTAAAGTATCACTTTCTTCTATTATCTTCTCTTGAGCAGGTATCATATCTCCTCTGAAACTTTGCATTAATTTTAAGCAGTTGTTTATTATATAAAGCAAAACATTATAGTTTTGTCCCAATTCTTCTAGTTCCTGCAGCTTCATTGAGTTTATCAGTTTCAATTTCACAAGTAGAGTCTTTCGATTTCTTATTACCCTTTCATTTCTCACTTGTCCTAAATCCTCAGTCTTTAGTGTCCGTTCTGCAACAGTCCTTTTGGTCTTTAAAACTGTTTTTCCTTTTGAGCAGAGAAAAGGCTTCTCATTAATCACTTATGCTTTTCTCTTTCAGTGCTATGAAGACAGTCCGTGACATGCTACAACATGAATGAACCTTGAAAACCTTATGCTAAGAAAGTGGAGAAGCCAATCACAAAAGACAACATACTATATGATTCCATTTTTATGAAAGGCCCAGAATGGGCAAGTCCATAGAGATAAAAAGTAGATTGGCTTCCCTGAGAGTCCGCCTGCCGATGCAGGGGACACGGGTTCGTGCCCCAGTCTGGGAGGATCCCATGTGCTGTGGAGCGGCTGGGCCCGTGAGCCATGGCGGCTGAGCCTGCGCGTCCCAAGCCTGTGCTCCGCAACGGGAGAGGCCACAACAGTGAGAGGCCCGCGTACCGCAAAAAACAAAACAAAAAAACAAAACCTCACAAAACATTTATTGATTAAGTTCATTGTCTTATATGAGTGCAGTTCATGGTGCCCCCAAAAGAGTTACAATGGTAACAATCAAAAGATCACTGATAACAGATCACCATAACAAATATAACAAAAATGAAAGAAAAAAAAGTAGATTAGTAGCTGCCTAGAGCTGAGGGGATGGGAAAATGGGGTATTATATTGCTAATTAATGGAGTTTCTTCAGAGGGAGATGAAAATTTAAACCTGGTTTGTGAGAAGGGTTGCACAACTCTCTAAATTTACTAAAAGTCACTGAATTGGTCATTTTAAATGGATGAATGTCTGGTATGTAAATTACACCTCAATGGAGCTGTTTTAATAAAAGACAGCCAATGACAACTGTGGTATAAAAAGCAAGCTTCAAAGAGTCAGATCATACCAGACTGTCCCGTGACCCAAAGCTGACTTTCTCCTGACTCTGCCCTATCTGTCTAAAAGGCCTCAGTCATTAAATTTGTGCAGGATATCAGTAGGAACTATATGTTACTAAAAAATGAGAAAAATGGCACCACGAAATGAAGAGTCTTGCCCTGTATTCTAATAATTCCAAATCTTCCACGATCGCCCAGGTACTGGCCACCGATCTGCCTAACTCTCCACATACTACCAATACTATTTTTCTTTGCTAGACCTCCAGTTCTTGTTACTAAGCTTCAAATATTCAGGTACATTTCCTCCTATATCCATAATCTACTGTGACACCAAGTGCCTATGCAACATTGGTGGGAAGATTTGACCCACCCCACCACTGACAAGCTCTAACACATAATTTGTAAGCGGAAAAAAAGTTTTACATGTTTCAAATGGGACTTAAACTTACAAGCTTTTGCACAGCAAAGGAAACCATAAACAAACAAAAAGACAACCTACAGAATGGGAGAAAATATTTGCAAGCTATGCGACCGACAAGGGCTTAATTTCTAAAATATACAAACAGCTCATACAACTCAACAACAAGAAAAAACAAACAACCCAATCAAAATATGGGCAGAAGACCTGAATAGACATTTCTCCAAAGAAGACATAAAGATGGCTAACAGGCACATGAAAAGATGCTCAATATCGCTAATTATTAGAGAAATGCAAATCAAAATTACAGTGAGATACCACCTTACCAAAAAGGATCTTGCTGTCATTTATGTCATAGAGTGTTCTGCCTATGTTTTCCTCTAAGAGTTTGATAGTTTCTGGCCTTACATTTAGGTCTTTAATCCATTTTGAGCTTATTTTTGTGTATGGTGTTAGGGAGTGATCTAATCTCATACTTTTACATGTACCTATCCAATTTTCCCAGCACCACTTATTGAAGAGGCTGTCCTTTCTCCACTGTATATTCCTGCCACCTTTATCAAAGATAAGGTGACCATATGTGCATGGGTTTATCTCTGGGCTTTCTATCCTATTCCATTGATCTATCTTTCTGTTTTTGTGCCAGTACCATACTGTCTTGATTACTGTAGCTTTGTAGTATAGTCTGAAGTCAGGCAGCCTGATTCCTCCAGCTCCATTTTTTGTTCTCAAGATTGCTTTGGCTATTCGGGGTCTTTTGTGTTTCCATACAAATTGTGAAATTTTTTGTTCTAGTTCTGTGAAAAATGCCAGTGGTAGTTTGATAGGGATTGCATTGAATCTATAGATTGCTTTGGGAAGTAGAGTCATTTTCACAATGTTGATTCTTCCAATCCAAGAACATGGTATATCTCTCCATCTGTTTGTATCATCTTTAATTTCTTTCATCAGTGTCTTATAATTTTCTGCATACAGGTCTTTTGTCTCCTTAGGTAGGTTTATTCCTAGATATTTTATTCTTTTTGTTGCAATGGTAAATGGGAGTGTTTTCTTGATTTCACTTTCAGATTTTTCATCATTAGTATATAGGAATGCCAGAGATTTCTGTGCATTAATTTTGTATCCTGCTACTTTACCAAATTCATTGATTAGCTCTAGTAGTTTTCTGGTAGCATCTTTAGGATTCTCTATGTATAGTATCATGTCATCTGCAAACAGTGACAGCTTTACTTCTTCTTTTCCGATTTGGATTCCTTTTATTTCCTTTTCTTCTCTGATTGCTGTGGCTAAAACTTCCAAAACTATGTTGAATAAGAGTGGTGAGAGTGGGCAACCTTGTCTTGTTCCTGACCTTAGTGGAAATGCTTTCAGTTTTTCGCCATTGAGGATGATGTTGGCTGTGGGCTTGTCATATACGGCCTTTATTATATTGAGGAAAGTTCCCTCTACACCTACTTTCTGCAGGGTTTTTATCATAAATGGGTGTTGAATTTTGTCAAAAGCTTTCTCTGCATCTATTGAGATGATCATATGGTTTTTCTCCTTCAATTTGTTAATATGGTTAATCACATTGATAGATTTGCGTATATTGAAGAATCCTTGCATTCCTGGAATAAACCCCACTTGATCATGGTGTATGATCCTTTTAATGTGCTGTTGGATTCTGTTTGCTAGTATTTTGTTGAGGATTTTTGCATCTATGTTCATCAGTGATATTGGCCTGTAGTTTTCTTTCTTTGTGACATCCTTGTCTGGTTTTGGTATCAAGGTGATGGTGGCCTCGTAGAATGAGTTTGGGAGTGTTCCTCCCTCTGCTATATTTTGGAAGAGTTTGAGAAGAATAGGTGTTAGCTCTTCTCTAAATGTTTGATAGAATTCGCCTGTGAAGCCATCTGGTCCTGGGCTTTTGTTTGTTGGAAGATTTTTAATCACAGTTTCAATTTCAGTGTTTGTGATTGGTCTGTTCATATTTTCTATTTCTTCCTGATTCAGTCTTGGCAGTTTGTGCATTTCTAAGAATTTGTCCATTTCTTCCAGATTGTCCATTTTATTGGCATAGAGTTGCTTGTAGTAATCCCTCATGATTTTTTGTATTTCTGCAGTGTCAGTTGTTACTTCTCCTTTTTCATTTCTGATTCTATTGATTTGAGTCTTCTCCCTTATTTTCTTGATGAGTCTGGCTAATGGTTTATCAATTTTGTTAATCTTCTCAAAGAACCAGCTTTTAGTTTTATTGATCTTTGCTATTGTTTCCTTCATTTCTTTTTCATTTATTTCTGATCTGATTTTTATGATTTCTTTCCTTCTGCTAACTCTGGGGTTTTTTTGTTCTTCTTTCTCTAATTGCTTGAGGTGCAAGGTTAGGTTGTTTATTCGAGATGTTTCCTGCTTCTTAAGGTGGGCTTGTATTGCTATAAACTTCCCTCTTAGAACTGCTTTTGCTGCATCCCATAGGTTTTGGGTCGTTGTATCTCCATTGTCATTTGTTTCTAGGTATTTTTTAATTTCCTCTTTGATTTCTTCAGTGATCACTTCGTTACTAAGTAGTGTATTGTTTAGCCTCCATGTGTTTGTATTTTTTACTGCTCTTTTCCTATAATTGATATCTAATCTCATGGCGTTGTGGTCGGAAAAGATACTTGATATAATTTCAATTTTCTTAAATTTACCAAGGCTTGATTTGTGACCCAAGATATGATCTATCCTGGAGAATGTTCCATGAGCACTTGAGAAAAATGTGTATTCTGTTGTTTTTGGATGGAGTGTCCTATAAATATCAATTAAGTCCATCCTGTTTAATGTATCATTTAAAGCTTGTGTTTCCTTATTTATTTTCATTTTGGATGATCTGTCCATTGGTGAAAGTGGGGTGTTGAAGTCCCCTACTATGAATGTGTTACTGTCGATTTCCCCTTTTATGGCTGCTAGTTTTTGCCTTATGTATTGAGGTGCTCCTATGTTGGGTGCATAAATATTTACAATTGTTATATCTTCTTCTTGGATCGATCCCTTAATCATTATGTAGTGTCCTTCTTTGTCTCTTCTGATAGTCCTTATTTTAAAGTCTATTTTGTCTGATATGAGAATTGCTACTCCAGCTTTCTTTTGGTTTCCATTTGCATGGAATATCTTTTTCCATCCCCTTACTTTCAGTCTGTATGTGTCTCTAGGTCTGAAGTGGGTCTCTTGTAGACAGCATATATATGGGTCTTGTTTTTGTATCCATTCAGCCAATCTGTGTCTTTTGGTGGGAGCATTTAGTCCATTTACATTTAAGGTAATTATCGATATGTATGTTCCTATTCCCATTTTCTAAATTGTTTTGGGTTCGTTATTATAGGACTTTTCCTTCTCTTGTGTTTTTGTCTAGAGAAGTTCCTTTAGCATTTGTTGTAAAGCTGGTTTGGTGGTGCTGAACTCTCTCAGCTTTTGCTTGTCTGTAAAGGTTTTAATTTCTCCATCAAATCTGAATGAGATCCTTGCTGGGTAGAGTAATCTTGGTTGCAGGTTTTTCTCCTTCATCACTTTCAGTATGTCCTGCCACTCCCTTCTGGCTTGTAGAGTTTCTGCTGAGAGATCAGCTGTTAACCTTATGGGGATTCCCTTGTGTGTTATTTGTTGTTTTTCCCTTGCTGCTTTTAATATGCTTTCTTTGTATTTAGTTTTTGACAGTTTGATTAATATGTGTCTTGGCGTATTTCTCCTTGAATTTATCCTGTATGGGACTCTCTGTGCTTCCTGGACTTGATTAACGATTTCCTTTCCCATATTAGGGAAGTTTTCACTGTGTTTTGGTGTATGAGGCTAGATCTTGTCTCTCTAGTGGGCAGGTCCACGTCTGGTGGTGTGTTTTGGGGTGTCTGTGGACTTATTATGATTTTAGGCAGCCTCTCTGCTAGTGGGTGGGGTTGTGTTCCTGTTTTGCTATATGGTTGGCATAGGTTGTCCAGCACTGTAGCTTGCTGGTCGTTGAGCGAAGCTGGGTGCTGGTGTTGAGATGGAGATCTCTGGGAGATTTTCGCCGTTTGATATTATGTGGGGCTGGGAGGTCTCTTCTTGACGAGTGTTCTGAAGTTGGCTCTCCCACCTCAGAGGCAGGGTCCTGACTCCTGGCTGGAGCAGCAAGAGCCTTTCATCCACTCGGGCACGTGGCTGTAGGTAAGAGGCCTCAGTTCCTTGCCACATGGATCTCTCCTTAGGGCTGCTTGAGTGTCCTCATGACATGGCAGCTGGCTTACCCCAGGATGAGTGATCCAGCCTGCCGTCCCCACCACTGTCACGGCTTCGGCAGCCGGGGCCTCTCCAGAGCCGGAAGCCTCAGTGAGGCCGCCCTCCCCTCGGGCTCCAGGGCAGTTCCGTGAAGGTGTAGGGAGTAGACCCCGAGCTGCGGGAGTTCCAGCTCTGCGGAAACGCGGGCTCAGTTCTCTAATTCTATTTCTTTATCCCCAGTGTCAAATGGCTTCACCATGCTACAAACCACCACGCTATCAACCAAATCCAAGGTCCAAAACATCGATCGTCAAACATATCAAGCTGAACAAGGCGGGTGCTAGGAGCTGTCATAATAAAGCACTAACTCTACTACTACTAAGAAACAGGCTGGCACTGAACAGGCTGGCTCACAGGCTTGTTTCCTCTGAGGAGTAGCTTAGTTTTAGCCTAGGGCCCTAGATGTGAGCCATCCATCCCGAACTTTCCACCTGGCTGCTGGAACTTAGGAGGACCTCTTTACCAAAGATGTGGACAAAGAAGCAGGAAAACAGATGCCTTGGATAAACACAGCTCCAGAGTTTCCATCTCTCAATTCAAGGACCCATTATTCTAGGATCTAATTTTCAGTCTATCTTCCTCATAGCTCTCTTGGCACTTGCAGAATAAACAGAATAAAAAGAGGCAGGCAATTTGCCAGTCTTCATTCTCTTGAGGGGGACAGAGTGCCAAGAGGCACATTCAGGGAAAGGGAGAGGGAACCCTTGCCCCAAGTCAGCTTCTGGCATGCCTTTAGCCCCGTCAATGCTACACATGCCTCAACATTACAGCATTCATCCTGGGATGCCTAGTACTGCTCAGCTGCAAGCAGTCACTCCAGTATGAGCGCAAATGCTGAATGAGGAACTGTGGGTTTTTACAAGTATTTATGTTGCATAGGCAACTTAGAAGCTTCCAGAGCAACCCAGCTGGTTCTGAGAAATAATGAAACGTTAGTCTAGCCTTATGGACGGCACCAGGCCGACTCTCTGCATAGAAGCCAAAAGTCATACACATGGTGTGGTTCAACCTGGGATTACAAACCAGGTCTCTTGACCCCCTTTGTGAGGTGTTTTCTACTATGCCACCCACTATTTCATGAGTTGGTAACCTTTAAGTGTTTTATACCAAAGATCTGTATTCTGCAAAGGGAAGAAATATTGCTGTTGCTAGCTACTTCTTTCTAAGCATGGAGCGAGCATGGGAGTGTCTGTCAACTGCTACTTATCCCGGCATAAGATGGTGCCCTCACGCAGCAGGAAGGGTGGGGTGAAAATTTGCTCAGCTTTCTAAATATGCCCTTATACATCTCAGCTCTTCAGGCTATGGGTAGGAGGCACTATATTCCTTGTGGGTTGTAGACCAATGGATTCATTCATCAGGGTATTTAACTTAAAAAAAAATAAATGAACCTAAAGACATGAGCTAGGGTCAGGGAAGTTTCAAGGTCAAGAGGAATACTGGCATGGCAGTGACAAGACTTGACTAGCTTTGGACATCATAAAATCACAGTACGAAAAGGTATGCCTTGAAGAGGCAGCCCAGTGGTAAACTAGGCTGTGAGCCTCACATGAGAAGAAAATAAATATAACCTATAAAGGAGTACATGCCCTAGATATGGGCAAAAGTAGTAGTCATTCACGCCTTTGGGGCTGTCTTCTCAGGCCACGACCATATCTATATAAACAACACCACTACCTACCCCCAGAGATAGACGCCCAACTTAAGAGTAGCCAACCCACTGGATGACCAGTAGCCAATGACATTTTCTCTCTCAGAAATTTGAACTAAGCACAGAAAGTGAGAATGTGGAACTTAAGCTGATTTAAGATTAGTTTTCTTACTTGCAAACAGAAGAGTCTTACATAAAACAATGAGGAAAGAAATATATATTTTTGCCCTCAACTTATAAAGCTCAACAAAACTCTCCATCAAAGGTAAATAGGCAACTTAGAGTTGCCTTAGATTTAGAAGTTGGGTGTGGCTGATAGCTACTATAATCAGAGGAAGCAAAAATTTTAATTTCAGCAGAGCAAAGCAGGAAACCAATGTCCCCAAACTGCAAAAGGCTGGTATACCTGGAAAGCCAGAACTGTGGGTTTACCAAATAACTTGGCAGGCAGGAGGACCACCAGGGATTATATAGGAAAAGCTCCTTCTACTCTCTCCCGCTTGGAAAGAAAACATGAACGTTCTTGATTGATGGAAAGTCCATAGTCTTTCTAATCACAGATAGGAGGGTGTGGGGACAGAATTCCTGAACTACCCTGTGAGCTCAGTTCACCCCAGAATGGACCACGTGGCAGCTCCAGGGAGCTACCTTGGAAAGTATTCTTCTTACCAGTCAGAAGAGTAAATAAGGCTGGGAAACTAATAATTATTATTATAGGAAAATAATAATAGCTAACATTGATATAACATCTACCATATGCTTCTTCTCTAAGAATTTTACACATATGAACACCTTTAATCTTCACAAGGCACTATTAGAGTTATTATCCCCCGTTTTATAGACACAGAGAGGTTGAGTAGCTTTCCCAAGGTTGCAGGCTTGTTAAAGAATCAAGCTAAGATGGGAACACAGGTTTTCTGGCCCCCAAGTCCATGCTCCTAACCAATGTACTATCCCGCCTAAAGACTAGTGCTTAGCTGACTCAGTTGGAGAGAACCTGGCAAACCAATCCCTGACTATCAGTTCATAAGACAGCACCTTATAAACTGACCTTTCACAGAGGGATTTGCATAAGGAGACTCTAGAAAATAATAATTAAAGTAAAATAAAATAGGAATATTATTAAGAGCAAAATCTTAGGCATAATGGCAGGTACGGGAGGAAATACGTGAAGAGAAAACTTCTAGGCATCCTCTAGGCATCCTATATACACCATTCCTAGAGTAAGGAGGGCACTGCAGTATATGTTGTTATTTAACGCTTTATGTACCTTTTGCTGAGGCTCAACTCTTCACTTTCATCTTTCCACACTTCCTACCCTGCTACTGTCTCATCATTTTGATGGTTCTTCCTTGAACTCGCCTGAAGTTTGCCACATGTCTTTTGAATTAAGCAGTCCATAATTAGATACAGTACTCTAGGGAAAGTCTAAGCACTGCTGAGTCTAATGCAGTTTTGAGATCCTGTATTTCTTTTGGTTCACTGAAACATTAAACAATAAATTTCTGACACAGTCCTACCTCGTTATATCCTTTTACTACTTTAGCAAGGATTCTTAACCTATACTCCAGCTATAAGACCCATGAATGGGTTTCAGGGTTTGTTTGTTTTTTAAAATACACTTATCTCACTGTATTAGTTATCTATTGCTGTGTAACAAATTATCCCAAATTGGGCAGCGTAAAACAAAAAGCATATATTATCTCGCACCATTTTCGAGGATTAGAAATCTAAGAGTGGCTTAGCAAACTGGGTGACTTAAGAAAACAAATGTATTCTCTCACAGTTCTGGAGGCCAGAAGTCTGAAATCAAGATGTCGGCAGGGTCCTGTTCCCTCCAAGGACTCTAGGGGAGAATGCTGCCTTGCCTCTCCAGCTTCTGGTGGCTGCAGTATTTGGTGGTTTGTGGCCACATCACTCCAATCTCTGCTCTATCCCAACGTGGCCCTCTGTGTGTGTGTGATCTCTCTTTCATAAGGAAATGTGTGACAGCATTTAGAGCTAACTGTATAATCCAGGATAGCATCCTCATCTCAAGAGCTTTAATTATATCTGCAAAAACTTTACCATAGGAGGTAACATTCACAGGTTCCAAGGGTTAGGATGGAGCCATATCTTTGGGAAGCCATCATTAGCCTACCACACCACCTCATAGGTTTGCCATAAGGATTAACTAAATTAAATCAGATAAAGTGTTTAGAGTATGCCTGAAATATAGAACATATTATTTTAAAGAAAAAAAGTGGTAGAGAATCAGTGGGTGATGGAAAGAACTGTGAGTAATACCCTGCCCCAGATATTTTCAGGGGATCTTTGAACCTCCTGAAATTATATATCAACCATGTGCATGTGTCTAGGTGTGTTTTGGGGGAGAGAGTTTCTAATGCTTTCATTCATTCTCAAATTGATTTGTAACAAACAAAACAAAACCAACAAACACCTCTTCCAATTCTCATTCTACCATTCTTGAATTAAGCCAGAATAAGCACCGGCTTTTTTTGCTCCAGTTGCTTCACAATGTACGTATTTCAGCTGAAATCAAATCACAGAATTATGGCGCTTGATGGGACCACAGATGCCATCTATACATGACCTCCGCTGGTTACCTCCTTCCACAACTGGGCCCGTTGCTTCCACACACCCGCCCCCCCCCCCCCCCACACACACACACACACACACACACACACACACACACACACACACACACAGCCCCAGTCTAGTTGTTAGGATGGGTCCTTACTTTAGGAAGGAAAAAAGTTAAGGTATATCAGACCAACTTTTATGGTACATTAAATCAACCTGGCTTTATATTCACCCATAATCTTTTATTTTTTATGTGTTTAATAGTTTTATTGAAGTAAAATTTATATAACATGAAATCACCCATCAGCCATCATCTTTTACCTCAGTTCTCCTAACTAGATTTCTGCTTTATTCCTTGCTCCGTGATTCAGATACGTGGACTCTGCTTTGTTCTCTGCACCTGAGTCCCTGTGTCTTATAATGTTGCCGGGACCATAGTCCCTCTGTTTCCCTAATCTCCCTCCGATGGACTGGAGTCCTGTTCCTTTTCCTCTTCCAATGTTATCAAGGAAAACAGCACTTTTTAGGCCCCTACCATATTTTAGGCATTGCTTGGTGCTTTATATATGTTCCCTTAGTTAATTCTCACAGCATTTTGAATACATAATGTGTCCTCATTTTTCACATGGAGAAAATGAGGCTTAAAGATGTGAAATAATTACACAAATGAACCCATCTATGAAACAGAAACAGACTCACAGACACAGAGAACAGACTTGTGGTTGCCAAGGGGAAGCGGGGAGTCAAGGAGGGAAGGATGGGAGTTTGGGATTAGCAGATGCAAACTATTATATATAGAATGGATACACAACAGGGTCCTACTGTATTGCACAGGGAACTATATTCAATATCCTGTGATAAACCATAATGGAAAAGAATATAAAAAAGTATATATATATGTATATATATATATATACAACTGAGTCATTTTGCTGTACAGCAGAAATTAATACAACATTGTAAATCAACTAGACGTCAATAAAAAAAAAAAAAAAAAAAAAAAGGAAGTGAAAGAATTCACCCAAGGCCATCTAGCTACTCCAAGACAGAATCACAAATGAAACAGAGATGACTAGTTGTAAAATCTATGCTTTTGTCACTGCTCTACATTCTCCAGATCAAATATCTACTTAGATCTTAATACTATTTGATCTTTTATTCCATTTTCCACTCGGAAAAACTTTCCACCTTTTATTCCTATTTCCACATTTTATTCCATTCTCCATTTCTCTGGATACCAGCTACTCTGTTTTCTATCTAGAAAGCTCATATTCTTTTTTTCTTTTCTACAATCTCTTTCAGTCCCTACCACCCGCCCCCCACCCACCCCGATCCATTCCATGCCGTTCTACCCCATGCCACTTCCTTGAGTCAGTCAAAATGTTGTTAGATCCATTCCTGGATCTCCATTCTCTGTCACACTCTTGTTCATATTCCGTCATCTCTCAATTACTGTTACCTTTCTCGTTGCTCTCTCTGTCTTCAGTCTTGCTTCCCTTCCCCTCCATTCAGTCTCCACCCAGCATCACAGGTTCATCATACCATCCCCCTATTTAAAACCTCCGATGGCTTCCAACTGCATGCAGAATACAGTCCAAACTCTAACACATACAAAGTTCCTTTGTGATCTGGTCCCTGCCTTGCCTCTCCGGCCCCATCTTTTGCCAACACCTACTTCATACACCATTGCCCTAAGTTTTAGCCACACCCAATAACTAGTTAATTCTGGGACAAGCCACATTCTTTCATAACTTTAGGACTTTGTACAGATTGTCTGATTATGATGCTCTGCCTTTGGTATTCACATTGTGAAATTCTAAGTATCTTGAAAACCCAGTTGAAAAGCTAATGATCAATGTAAAACCTTCAACTTCCCTTAGAAAAATAAATATTACCACTTTGGGGGTTCCCGTTGTGCCTTTATGCATGCCTCCATCATAGTACTTACTACACTATAACTAATGACATGTCTCTCTTCCCCACTAGAGTACAAACTCATTACTGGCAAAAACTGCCTTATTGACTTTCTATCCCTAGCATTTGGCACAGTGATGGGCATCCATTAGGTGCTCAACAGGTGCCTGTTGAATGGAGGAATAAATTAGCTTTGCCCCACCCCCACCCCAAGATGTCCATTTCCTAATCCCTAGAATCTGTGAACATGTTACTTTACATGGCAAAAGGGGGAATTTAGTTTGTAGATAAAATGAAGTCTACTCATCAGCTGACCTTAAAATAAGATTATCTTGGTGGGCCCGATGTAACCATAAAGGTCCTTATAAGTGGAAGAGGAAGGCGGAAGGAGTCAGAGGGAGATGTGAGTAAGGAATAGGACCAGAGAGAGAGCAGCGTGAAAACTCAGCCCCACGTTGCTGGCTTTTTTTTTTTTTTTTTTTTTTTTTTTTTTTTTTTTTTTTTTTTTTTTTTTTTTTTTTTTTTTTTTTTTTTTTTTCCCGGTCCGCGGGCCTCTCCCTGCTGTGGCCTCTCCCGTTGTGGAGCACAGGCTCCGGACGCGCAGGCCCAGCGGCCACGGCTCACGGGCCCAGCCGCTCCGCGGCATGTGGGATCTTCCCGGACCGGGGCCCGAACCCGTGTCCCCTGCATCGGCAGGCGGACTCTCACCCACTGCGCCGCCAGGGAAGCCCGTGACACTTATCTTAACTGCAGGTCTAAGCTTTCATGTCCATCAGGATCGCTTGAATATCCTCAAAATGCAGATTCCAGGACTCCCAACCCCCTGATGGTCTGATTGAATTGGCCTGGTGGGTTGCAACTCAGAAACCTGCATTCTGACAGACCTACAGGTAATTATGATGCACGTAGTAAGGGGACTACATTTTTTGAGAAACACGAATACTGTTAATGTTCATGGGCTTTGGAGTTAAAGGGACCTTGATGCAACCTATGTACTAGTTGTACCCACGGCCCCCACTCCTCTCATATACCACTGCTGCCTCTCTGCTTAAAGCTCCCCTTATCCTTACTACTATCAACCCCTGTTGGATCAAACAGTGAGTCTTATTACCTTCTCTTTATCCTCTCTACCTGCCCCCTCCTCTCACACTTCCTGTGCATATACAACTGACCAGTGACCAGCTATTTTACCTCATTTTGTTCCCAGTATTCTAACGGCTAAGTGTTTTCCTAAAGGTGGTTGCTATGTATATGGTTGGCGTTCCTTGTTGTGACCAATCAAACGTCCAGTTGTGGTCACTTGAGTATTGGTTTCACAAGCTTACGACTCTTGAATGAACGTGTTTCCATGGCGGTTGTGAGCCAAAAGCTTTGACTAGATGCCCTTTAGGGGTTTCTCAGACATAAGTGTGCAAAAGAATCACCCAAAGAGCTAATTAAAAATGAAGGTTCCTTCCTATACTCTCAGAAATTCTCATTCAGTAAGTTTGAGGTAGTGCTCAAGAATTTGCATTTGAAATAAGCACCCCAGGTGATGCTGAAGAAAGTGGTCTACAGACCTGCCTTTGAGAAGCGCTGCTCTAGGGGGAGTTAATTAACTTTCATGAGACTAACATTGTACCCCTTATATTAATTTAGCGATGGAAATATTGCAACCTTCCTGAGCATCCTAAAATTTTTTGCTCAAGACACTTCCCTTCCCCCTAGCATTGATTTAAATTTATTCATTATACAAGGAACCCAAATTATGTCATTGTGAATCCTGTCTGTCTGTAGACTTTACATGTCATTATAAGATCTCCCTTGTTAAATGTTGCAAAGACACTTTTTTCTTGGAATACAAGGTTTAATGAAGGGTAAAATATCACTTTTAGAAATACATGATGCTTCTGAGGCTCTTGAGTGGAATAAACCCAGGGTGAAATTCTAGTACAGATAGGTCTAAAAGATTTTCTAATGTAAAACAGGCAAACCACCATCGTGACTACTTTCCGTTAGTACTGCATCTATAGAGAAGAGTGGCCTAATCGGATTACAGTACAACTAGGGCAATATTGTGTGTTTATAAAACTCCATTTAGCAGATTTTAGCATGAGCGGTACCTCCAGATTTAATGAGACTGAACATTTGCCATTTTCGACACTTTTGTATCTTGACTGATTGCCCATTTTGCCTCTTCCTCCATTGTTATGGAGCCATCTAACACAGGGAAATAGCATTAGCCTGCAAAACAAATGACCCCTTGAAAAGGTCATAGGAACACAATTTGCATTCTATTTCAAAAGAAGAGATGGAAATTCTAAATTGCGGAGCCCTCAATCCCACCTCTACGAAGCACAAACGCTACTCTAAAAGTTGGTCTTTGATGCTCATCAAAGCCCATTAAAACACATCAGACTGTACTTATTCAGTCAAATCCTTTCAGTATATAAATTACTCTCAGGGGCTTTCTGAGGTGCAGTAACTCTTTGAGGCCCGGGGAGGTGAGTAAGTGCATCACAGCAGTGATTTACTAATCGACCCTGTGGCCTAAATTCGTTAATGCACTCCCCAGGGGACAGGCTGGCTTAATAGCCTAGTCATCTATTCCTAAAGGCCTTGAAAAATGCATGTCATTATGGTGACACCATCCTTTCAATACAAATCTTAAGCCTGCCGTACTATATTACATTTAAAATATTCTAATTCTTAGAATGAAATTTATTAGGGCTAAGATTTACATCCTTTTACCAGCTTATGCTCTCACCTCCATTAGTGTAAAAGAAACTCTCCCCAAATGAAACTCTAACCTTCTCAACAGCTAATAGCTCATCCTAATGAAATATCCTAGGGAAATAATTAGGACAGTTTAAGCATTAAAATAATAATGGAATTGAAGGGCAAGTTTTAGGGTGGTCCTGAATCTTACAAGACCATGGAGATCTGCTACAGGGTGAAGACTTTCTGGGGTGACACAGAGGAAATTAAAGTTACCGTGGACATAGGGATTGGAGACAAGAAGAGATACTCTGGTCAAACTCTTCCCCAGACCTTTATAGAAAAACATGGCCTTGTTTCTTCAGACAATGGCACGTATACTGCTGAACTGACTTTAACTTATACATTGCAAAATATCTACAGTAAAGCAAAAGTCGGAAAGGAAAGGAGCACTCAAGTACAGTACTTATGACTAACCTAATGTAACTCCTAGCTCTGAAAATGTTGGCTTATCTTTTTCCCACCTACAGGCTGTCTCAAGCCCTTTTCAAATTTTCTGGTCTCATGGTACCATTTTTTTCTCAGCTACTATTTTGAGTACAGGTATTAATTTTACATTTATTTACTTAGACTCCTACATTGTTCTTAAAAGGAGTTAAAGCAGGACAGGTATTAATTACCTATTTAAAATCTTTTTCAGTTACCTTGAGCATGAAGGACCTGAAGAGAACAGTGTTTCCTTAACCCACACAGCTTTTTCCTTCCTCTGTGGGGCTCCACACTACTAAGATTTGCCTGTTAATTGTTTCTCCAGCAGCTTTGAACCGCCATTTAAAGAGCATACAAAAGTTTGCTCTTCTGGGCTTCCCTGGTGGCGCAGTGGTTGAGAGTCCGCCTGTCGATGTAGGGGAGACGGGTTCGTGCTCCGGTCCGGAAAGGTCACACGTGCCGCGGAGCGGCTGGGCCCCTGAGCCATGGCCGCCGAGCCTGCGCGTCCGGAGCCTGTGCTCTGCAACGGGAGAGGCCGCAACTTTTGTCTTCCCCTCCCCTCAGTTTTCATTGTTGTTTCTAATTCACTCATTCAAGTCCACTCCCTTTGGACATCATCCAGTATTTAAAGGTGCTATCCACAAAGAATTTCAAACAATGTCTCTAAAAACACTTGAAAACTATTCATGTTCATGATTTTCACATAACCCTGTATACTTACTTTTATGCACAGGAACTCTTCTGAACATTGAACCTGTGTCTGTGTACATTTCCTCTACGGTGAAGCAGCTCACACAGAATAAACTGGCAAACATAAAATGAAATTTATTACAGTTAACCCTAAGTATGGTCAAATATACCTTATCAGCTGCAGCACGGTTGAATCCTTTGCATCCTGTACACATGGTGTTAACAGTTAAGAGAGTCCAGGAGGTTATTAACAGTATATATTTGCATGCCGTTTTATAATTCATAAGCCCTTTCACACACTGGGGCTACATTTAAGCAATGAAGGATGAGGGCTCAGAGAAGAAAATTGATTTGCCAAAGATCACAAAGCTGAGAAGTATCAGAATATGTAATTTTCACCTGGCATTCAGTAATCTGTGAATACACAGATTAGATGAGTACAGACTAGAGTCCATGAGAACACTGTAACCAAGGGCCCAGCATGGTACCATTGTAAATTTTCAATTAATAAAATTGAATCGGCCCCAACTCATTTTGAGGATACTCAGAATAATAAAAAGCAGTTCCTGAAGCTTTAATTAATTCCCTGCCAGGGCTGTAGCCCCATTCTGAGTAAAGCAGACTGAGAGAGTTCTTTCTGCATAAAGTTGCCATGGCTCATGATGGGGAGGAAAATTTTCCTCTACCCTTCTAGGTTCTTCTGGGAGGTCTAAGAATTCACTTGACACGAGGCAGATTAACAGGAGAAAAATCACACAAAAGCTTAACAACATGTACACTTACTTGGGAGAGACCCAGGAGAAATGAGAAACTCACCAAAATGGCTGAAACCGCCATCTTAAAATCATTTTCATTTTTGGATTGGGTTGTTTGTTTTTTGATATTGAAGTGCATGAGCTGCTTGTAAATTTTGGAGATTAACCCTTTGTCAGTTGCTTCGTTTGCAAATATCTTCTCCCATTCTGAGGGCTGCCTTTTGGTCTTGTTTATGGTTCCCTTTGCTGTGCAAAAGCTTTTAAGTTTCATTAGGTACCATTTGTTTATTTTTGTTTTTATTTCCTTTTCTCTAGGAGGTGGGTTAAAAAGGATCTCGCTGTGATTTATGTCATTGAGTGTTCTGCCTATGTTTTCCTCTAAGAGTTTTACAGTGTCTGGCCTTACCCAATCCAAAAATGGGCAGAAGACCTAAATAGACATTTCTCCAAAGAAGATATGCAGATTGCCAACCAGCACATGAAAGAATGCTCAACGTCACTAATCATTAGAGAAATGCAAATCAAAACTACAATGAGGTATCACCTCACACCAGTCAGAATGGCCATCATCAAACATCTACAAGCAATAAATGCTGGAGACGGTGTGGAGAAAAGGGAACCCTCTTGCACTGCTGGTGGGAATGTAAATTGATACAGCCACTATGGAGAACAGTATGGAAGTTCCTTAAAAAACTAAAAATAGAACAACCCTATGACCCAGCAATCCCACTACTGGGCATATACCCTGAGAAAACCATAATTCAAAAAGAGTCATGGACCACAATGTTCATTGCAGCTCTATTTACAACAGCCAGGACATGGAAGCAAACTAAGTGTCCATCGCCAGATGAATGGATAAAGAAGATGTGGCACATATATATATATACAATGGAATATTACTCAGCCATAAGAAGAAACGAAATTGAGTTATCTGTAGTGAGGTGGATAGACCTAGAGTCTGTCATACAGAGTGAAGTAAGTCAGAAAGAGAAAAACAAATACCATATGCTGACACATATACATGGAATCAAAAAAAAAAAAAAAAGTGGTTATGAGGAACCTAGGGGCAGGACAGGAGTGAAGACGGAGATGTAGAGAATGGACTTGAGGACACGGGGAGGGGGAAGGGTAAGGTGGGACAAAGTGAGAGAGTGGCATGGACTTATATATGCTACCCAGCTGGTGGGAAGCAGACGCATAGCACAGGGAGATCAGCTCCGTGCTTTGTGACCACCTGGATGGGGGGGATGGGGGGGCGGGAGGGAGACGCAAGAGGGAGGAGCTATGGGGATATATGTATATGTATAGCTGATTCACTTTGCTATAAAGCGGAAACTAACACACCACTGTAAAGCAATTACACTCCAATAAAGATGTTTAAAAAAATTAAATTAAAAAAAATTTTTCAGCTAAAGACAAAAGAAGATGTTGCGGGCTGGAGTTTGGGATTTGAAAGGGAAGGAAGCCAATTCACAGGGAGATGGAAAAGCAAATGTTTGATAAACAAATGTATGCTGGGCCAGGCAGAGACAATGGGACACAGAGAGGAATTTTAACAGACTTCACTTGGTTCCTCCCTGTCTACACACCTAGTTCATATTATAGTTATATATGGTGATAACCCTTCCTGGAACAGGTCCTCAGTCTACATTCTTTTAGGCAGTTTGAGGGAAGGTCAAAGGTTCTTCCCGAATCTTTTGAGCCTTGAATGTTTTCAGCTCAAAATAATCTGCATGCCAAAAAGATATTTTGGGGTGGCAAGTTTTGCTCCCCTGCAGTCATAGGCCCTGTCTAGAGTGACAATTAGTAATTGGTTCCAAGTAGCTGGTTCCAATTAGTAATCGGTTCCAAGGTCATAGGCAACTATATATGGCTTGGACACAGGGAAGGCCAAATACCTGTGGCTTATTTGAAACTCTGCCCAACAGGGATAACCCAAATTGGATGATGATTAACTAAGTAGATTATGTGTAACTTCTGGTAGATATAAAGTTAGGGACACACAGAGCTCAGGCTGTAGGCCAAAGGGTTGTATCCTAAAGCCTGAGATTTCAAATGGTCCGTTGCCCAGCTATGGCAACACTGACACTCAAAGTGACTATACCCTCCAACAAAGAGCATCTGTCCACACCGTCACACTTACGTAACTTGTCATAGGTCCTTAATAATGAAGGTAAAATGAGTATATCTCTCATCTTCACTCTTCAGGAGCCAGAATAAAATATTCAGGTTCTTATTTCCCCTTTTATTACACTGAAAATGTGATTTGAATCACATGGCTCTTATATCACTCTGAAGACTATGCCTATTGCCATGCATACGTCCAGGCACTGTCAGGGAGAAAAACCGCTTCCTCTCTTCTCTGGTGTTCAGTAATTGGGAGGCCTGTGAATTAAACTGACGAAAGATAGACTAGTAAGCGGAAAAAAAAAGAAGAAAAAAAGATTTAATTATGTATGTATGCATGTTGAGCTCCCAAAGAAATGTGACTCAAGAAGACACTTAGAATTGGGGTATGATATACCAACTTAAAAGGGGGTGGAGGGGCTTCCCTGGTGGCGCAGTGGTTGAGAGTCCGCCTGCCGATGCAGGGGACGCGGGTTCGTGCCCCGGTCCGGGAAGATCCCACGTGCCGCGGAGCGGCTGGGCCCGTGAGCCATGGCCGCTGAGCCTGCGCCTCCGGAGCCTGTGCTCCGCAAAAAGCGGGGGTGATGGAGAAGGGCAGAGGGGGAGAACTTCTGGGAGAACAGAAGACTTTTAGGAAAAATAAATGGGCCCTTAGGAGGATAGGTAGGAAATGTGTTAGTTTTACGACGATGTCTATTTAGGCGATTTCTTATCCAGGTGCTGACTTATCTTCTCTTTAGTGATAAGAGTCAATGTCTGTGGTTGTGAAACTCCCAGGGAGGGGATTTATGACAAGTGAATTCTTTGGGGGAAGCTTTGCTTTCAGGAAGATAAAGGGAGTTTAGAGAAAGCCTCTTCCTGCTGCTGTTGAGTCTCAAATGTCTTCAGCTCCAAACGATGCTTTTGCTGCTGTGGCATGTTCTAGACCCCTCCAGCACAGAAGCTTTGGCCTAATGGCACCACTGATCCCTTATTAGCTAAGGAGACTCTGTTTTAATGTTTTCTTAGCCAATAAACCCTTCTGGC
The DNA here is from genome assembly GCF_000442215.2 of Lipotes vexillifer. NCBI lineage: Eukaryota > Metazoa > Chordata > Mammalia > Artiodactyla > Lipotidae > Lipotes > Lipotes vexillifer. The sequence goes on along the minus strand of NW_006792210.1, from coordinate 1,950,861 downwards.
CATCAGTTCTTCACTAGGATCCATAAACATTAATTGGTAGCTGGTCAAATATACTTGATGATAAAATAACATCTTTACTGTCTTGGACAAATGAATGTCTATTTTTCTCGTCATTAAAAGTATCCTGATATTAGAGTTCCTCCAAATACCTGAAATGCTAGCATCACAAGTTTCCATGGGATATAACTGGGTGATGGATTGTAATATGAATGTGCTTTTTGAAAGGAAGGTAAAAGATCAAGGAGGGTAAAAGGCTGTTTGATCGATGGCCTGTGTAGGATTTAAATGGAAACATTGAATGCACATGCATTGCAGTGAAAGGGGAAGGATGTCTGTGGAGGAACTATCAGGATTCCCAGGAGTTCTTTCTACTATGTCTTTAAGTTATATGTATATGTGTGTGTGTGTGTATATATAGATATATATGGCAAGTGGAAATGCTGGAACTACAAATCAGGTCTGCCTGATTCCAAAGCTCATCTCTTAAACATTATCATATATACTGTCTCTCACTCAGAAAATGCCAAGCAACTTCCGGATCTACCATCAATAGAGAACCATCCAATCCTTGTGCCCACACACTGTTGCCAGGATATGCCCACCACAGACAGCTATCTCCTAACAAACCGTAGAACTCCAGCGATACTGTTTTCTGCCCCAACCTTGCCCCTCCACTCACTTCCTAAATCAGCTTAGTTAATAGGATAAGCTTTTATATGCTGAATAGTTAATGTGACCAGGTTGCATTTCATCAGAGTTTACACTCATAAACCAAAGCAATGATGGAAGTGAGAATTTCAGGGCCTAAAACAAGTATACATTTTAGTGATGCCTTTCCATGTACCTAAAAGAATCTGAGAATGAGGCTGCCTGCATATAGGAAAAGTTATGTTCATAAAACACTTGAATTAATATCCCAGAAGTGAAAGAAAGCCTCTTGAGTACTGTCTGTTGCATCCTAAAAACTAAAGATCGATGGCTGTTTCACAAAAACTCTTTGGCCCAGAAGGAGGCTCAGTGCCTAAGCCAATGCACACTTAGACTGCTAAAGAGGAATGACAGTCGTCCTCGCTGTTCTGGGATAACACTCGAGTGGCCAATAAAAGTTGGGAGAATCACCAGGTATTGACGGTTGATGGGCCCCAACAAAATTTTGTCAGGGCAGAATTTGATTTTTCTATAATGATATTCATTCTCTTTTAGAATACAGGCTGAAAAGAAGCCATAGCCATATTCATAAGGATGGCAAATTTGTAACAGAATGAAGACACAGGCAGCAGTCGGGGTGGCATTCACTTGCTTTACCAACTTTTCTTCTTGTTATCCTATTTTCCCCTTTGCACAGCAGTTCTGCAATGTGCTACGTGAAAGCAGTTGATTATAGTTGTTAAGAACTGAGTCACGTGAAAAAAATGTTCAACATCGCTAATTATTAGAGAAATGTAAATCAAAACGACAATGAGGTATCACTCCGGTCAGAATGGCCATCAGCAAAAAGTCTACAAATAATAAATGCTGCAGAGGGTGTGGAGAAAAGGGAACCCTCTTGCACTGCCGGTGGGAATGTGAATTGGTACAGCCACTATGGAGAACAGTATGGAGGTTCCTTAGAAAACTAAAAATAGAGTTACTATATGATCCTGCCATCCCACTCGTGGGCATATATCCAGAGAAAACTCTAATTTGAAGAGACACATGCACCCCAGTGCTCATAGCAGCACTATTTTCAATAGCCAAGACATGGAAGGAACCTAAATGTCCATCGACAGATGAATGGGTAAAGGAGATGTGGTATATACACACAATGGAATACTACTCAGCCATTAAAAAAGAATGAAATAATGCCATTTGCAGCAACATGGATGGACCTAGAGATTATCATACTAAGTGAAATAAGCCAGACAGAGAAAGACAAATATCGTATGATATTGCTTATACGTGGAATCTAAAAAAGAAAAAACAGATACAAAAGAACTTATGTACAAAACAGAAATAGATCCACAGACATAGAAAATAAACTTACGGTCACCAAAAGGGAAAGGGGAGGGATGGATAAATTGGGAGATTGGGATTAACATATACACACTACCATATATAAAGTAGATAACCAACAATGACCTACTGTATAGGCACAGGGAAGTATACTCAATATTTTATAATAACCTATAAGGGAAAAGGATCTGAAAAAGAATATACATGTATATAACTGCACTACTATGCCGTACACCTAAAACTAACATGACATTATAAATCAACTATACTTCAATAAGAAGAAAAAAAGAAGTGCCTGAGAACTGAGGCTTGGGAGTCAAACAAACCTAGATTCAAATTCCAGTTCTGCTATACAAAAACCATGAGTCTTTGGAAAACATGACTTCTCTGAACCTCAGAGTACTGGTATGAAAATTAAATAATACAACAGACTGACATACCACAATTCTCAAGAAATTTTTGTTGACGCCATCAAATAAAACCATCTTCCAGAACTAGAAATTATCTAGCAATTTTGCAAACCAATCCAAATCGAAGAGCTTCTCTTCCACTACAAATATAGAGAAATAATTGATAAAATAGATCGAAACTTTATTTAGTGTGGTGAGATCTTTTGCTTCTGCTTATGACAGAGGAACCAGTACTGGACTTATCCTCCTGCTGTTAAAAACGCTAGAAAACTGGGCAAAAATGTGAAACATCTATTTTCATACATGGGACAATACACAGTGTAGATTCGAAATCCTTGAGAAGAAGGAAAAATAAGGTGGGTCCAAGAGGTCCCATGATGTCTTTGGCTGGCTAGGAAGTTGTTCATGCCTAGGGTGACACTCTGTGAGGCCAGGCAAAAATCAACCGGAGGGGAGATGCAAACTGCACAATTCCCTGCACACACATGATTAGAAAATATTCTAGTTCTCATCAGCTAGCGGGGGTCAGCCGACACTTTCATTAAAGAACAAGATAGTAAACGTTTTAGGCTTTGTGGGTCACATATGATGTGTGTAACATAATCTTCTTTTTCTTTTGAACTATGTTTTAAAAAGGGAAATATAATTCTTAGCTCCCACACTATTCCAAAACAATCCACAAGCTGGATTTGACCCACAGTTTATAGTCTGCTGAGCTCTGAGCTACACTGTAGAGACCTTTTTGAGCACCAAAGGTATTCAATAGAGACCCAAGATGGTCACACCTTGGTAATAGCACTAAAGTAGACATAAAATAAAAGACAGTCTTTTGACTCACACTAGCAAAACTTAAACACAAACTTCAAATGAATCAAGAACAAGAAAAGGATTATAACGTAAGAAGAAAAGAGAGAATATTACTAACATCTTAGAGATATTAACAGGGAAATTAGGCAGTATTAATGATAATTTTATGCCAATAAATTCAACAGTCAGATGAAATGGACAAATTCCATGAATGATACCAATTATGAAAAGTGACACATTTAAATAGAAAATCTGAATAACTTCATAACTAGTAAAGAAATTGAATTCATAATTGAAAACCTTCACACAAAGAAAACTTCAAGCCCAAATCTCTTCTCTGGTAGGTGCTATGAAACATTACCCCCGTACTAAAACTAGACTAAAATATTACAAAAAAGTAATCTATTCACCAATATCCATCATGAACATAGAAAAAGTCTTCAAATAAATTTCAAAGAAAATTGAATCCAGCAATATATTATATTAAAAGGATAATGCATCATGACCAAGTGAGTCTTATCTCAAGATTGCAAGGCTGGCTCAATGTTTGTAAATCCATCAATATAAAATCACCATATGAACAAACTAAAGAAGAAAAACCACACTATCATCTCAACAGATGCAGAAAAAGTATTTGTCAGAAATTCAACACCCATTCGTGACGTAAATTCTCATTAAAAAGGGCATCTACAAAAATCCCACAGCTAACATCAGTACTTAATAGTGAAAGACTGAATGCTTTCCCCCAAGGTCAGAACATAAGGCTGTGCATACCTACACTTTATTCAACATTGTATCTGATGGCCAGGCAAGTGCAATAGGCCAAAAGAAAAAGAAAAAAAAAAGAAATAAAGGCATATATTTTGAAAAGTGTCAGTTCCTCTTCCAACAGCATGAATGAGTTTCGTCTGTTTTGTACAATTAATTTTTGTGTTTTGAGCTTAAAGCCTGTGAACTCACTAAACTCAATTATTAGTTCTAGTACTTTTGGGTAGATTCTTTAGAGTTTTCTAAAAGACAGTTTTAATTTTCCCATTCCAATATGATTGCATATTTCATGAAAGATACAAAAACAGACAAAACTCATCTATGCCCTTAGAACTTGGCAAACACTCAGTAAATGTTAGTTACTATTTTATTTGACTTACAAGTATTTTAAATTAAATTGAAAACACGAGAGTTACCAACTTTATAGTACACATACACCTTATAATGACTTCCCAAACTCTTGAAATACCCAAGATGCCTCTGGAAATCATCTGTCAGGTCTGCTGTAAAAGAGATTTTTCTGGGGATAAAAAGTTGTTTTAGCCTTAGGTGATTTATATGATTAAATTGATTCACACTAACCTATTAGTTTTGCCCTCTAAATGACTGTTTTTAATATTTTATCAGGGTATAATATACAGATGATGAAATGTATTCATCTTAAATATAAAGTTCAATCATCTTTGACAAATGCATACAACTGTGTAACTAACACCCCTATCAAAACGTAGAACACTGCCACCACCATGCTCAAAAGTTCCAGGGTGCTCCAACCCAGTCACCCCTCCCCCACAAGACAACCATTGATCTGTTATCACCCCAAATTAGTTTTCCTTGTTTCAGAACTTCATATAAATGAAACTGTACAGTGTGCTCTTTTCTGTGCCTGGCATCTTTCACTCAGCATAATGCTAATATTTTAATTTTTATTTTATTGTGGTAAGAACACTTAACATGAGATTTACCCTCTTAACCAATTTTTATGTGTTCAATAAAGTACTGTTAATTATAGGCACCATGTTTGTACAGAAGATCTCTAGACCTTATTCATCTTGCTTAACTGCAATTTTATACCTGTTCAATGGCAAGTCCCTGTTTCCCCCTCCCCCAGCCCCTGGCAACTACCATTCTACTCTCTGCTTCTGAGTTCAACTACTTTAGATACCTCACCTAAGTCAAACCATGCAGTATTTGTCCTTCTATGACTACCTTATTTTACATGTACCTGTGAGCTGGAGGGGAACCAGATCCCTCTTGAGCCAGGACACTGGTTAAATTCTTCTACCCTTCAATCCCCCTCTCCCATGAAAAGCACAAATAGAGAAACATCTGGTCAACCAACCAAAGTCAATGAAAAGCAAGGTTTTTGCCTTTCCTTTTTCAGACTACTGGGATCTGAGGGCATTCTGGTTATAGATCATGCCATTCCCAAGGGAAAATTCGTATATATTTTGATTGGAGGTTAAGGACTACATAACTATGTAACATGGATATAGGGTCCCTATTTTCTTCAGGACTGTTATTTAACAATAGTGGGAGGCAATATGGTATAAGGCAAGAACATTTGCAGCAGACCCAGGTACTAATCCCAGCTCCAGTGTCTACTAGATACGTTGTCATTGGACAAGTTACTTCAACTCTACGAGCCTTGGTTTCCTCATCTGTAAGTGGGGCTAATGCTACTTTCCTTGCCAGGGTATAGTAAAAATTTCAGACAATCTGATACTTGGTACTAAAACCAGCTATTACAATGCCGGGCACACAGAAGACATTTAGTAATTGGAATTACTAATAAAAAAAAAAACTTTCTGCCAAAGTGCCACCATTAAAAATTCACTCCTTTGGGTTAATGAGCTACTCACTTAAACAGTCATTCCTAGCCAAAGTTGTGAAATACGTAATTTGCCTTTAGCACCTACATTTAGACTCCCCTTTTTATGCCCTTCTGTCCTTAAATTGGTATTTGGTTAGAGAGAGAGAGAGAGAGATCAGAGAATGCTTGGGAGAAAATGGAACAAAGAAAAATTCCCATTTCTAGTTTAGATTCCGAAGTCATGTGATAAATGTGACATATTTAAGAACTTATTTTTCCAGAAAATGGAGCTGGACCAGGCATACAATATAAATTTCCCTGATGCTATGACAGAGTTAGTGCACTATCATTTAAGTGCTACTCTTCAAATAGACTAAAAATATATATGTATGTGTCTTCCCCCAACTTCATGTATTCCTGATTACCTTAATCATTCATTACTTTCTCAAACATTACCACATAAAAATGAGGAATGGCTTCTAGTTAAGAAAATTTGCAAGAGAGAACATAATAATACGGAACAGCTGCAACCGTGAATTTTATGAACGCTTTGTTGAAAATAACATTAAATGGCAAAATCAGTTCACAGATGAACTCTGCAACATTTTATGCTATGCAGAAAATTCATTCATCATTCTTGCTTATCCATGATAAAAAGAACATGGAATAACTTACCTTGACTTTTTTACTTGGTAGAAACCATCATCATCGTCCTCATCACCATCATCCCTCTTTCAAGGACCTGGTATATGAAGGGTAACATGCAAGAAGCTGTGGGAAAAAAGACAAGATGCATACATTCAGAGAACTTAAATCAAATTAGGAAACAGACTGTATAGACAAATATGAAAGCACCATAGCAGGATCAGGGTTGACTGGTAAATATCCCTGGTTATCAGGCACTATCTAATTCCTGAGCTCTGGATCCCTTGTCTACCTAAAGTAGACACCCTCAACCTATCCACACAATTTCTGACCTTAGTAAATACAAATTTAAGGCTTTTCAGACCAAATTTGGCAAAATTATGCCCCATAAGCCAAATGAGGCCTAGGAACAGATCTGTTACACTGTACATATATATATATATATATATATATATATATATAAAATTATTCTTTTTTAAATTAATTTATTTATTTTCGGCTGTGTTGGGTCTTCGTTGCTGTGCGTGTGGGCTTTTCTCTAGTTGCGGCAGGCAGGGGCTGCGCTTCGTTGTGGTGCACGGGCTTCCCATCGTGGTGGCTTCTCGTTGCGGAGCATGGGCTCTAGGCGCACAGGCTCAGTAGTTGTGGCTC
>NW_006792210.1:1937025-1943765 GCF_000442215.2 Lipotes vexillifer | reverse complement strand
AGAGCGCAGGCTCAGTAGTTGTGGCTCAGGGGCTTAGTTGCTCCGCGGCATGTGGGATCTTCGCGGACCAGGGCTCGAACCTGTGTCCCCTGCATTGGCAGGCGGATTCTTAACCACTGCGCCACCAGGAAAACCCACACTGTACATATTTTTAATTTACTCTTCAAATTGGTTGTTCCCGTTTCTATATTGTTTTGTTTCCCTTTATGATTCAGACTTCCGGCTTCTCCAGCAATATCAAAAGATCTGGCAACACTAGATCCATTTTGCACATTACCACAAGTAGCTGTTGCTAAATAGTAGAAGCCCTCTTTAGACAGGACAGAGGACCTCCGTTCCTTTCGTAGGCCTCATCACGCCTTCTTGTTCCTTACACCTGGCTTGCTTCACTCCCTTTACCTCTCAGTCTCTGTAGGCACTTGAGTTTGTGACCCATGGTCTAGCCACACTCTCAGACTCAGCATGTAATCTCACTCTGGTCTAGTTCTGACCTACATTTCAATGTTGTTTCTCTTGCCACATTCCTTATCTCAGTAATCCTCCAGCACTGGCAACTCCTGACTTTTGACTTTCTGCTCCTACCCCCATCCCAACAGCACTTCTTATTGAAAACCATACCCCCAAAGAATTGACTCACACCTTATTTTAAATTACTTAATGACTGTACCTTTACCCATTGCCCCTGGATGTAGTATAATCAACAGTGATAAGGAGATGTTGTTGGCTGATTAGTTACATGGAAAAACTGTATAATGTATGTATAATGCACGTATAATCTGGTATAGCAAGTTCATATGCCACTGAACCAAGCAAAGATCTCAGCAAAACCACTATCTCCCTTCAAAATATGTAAGAATAGGCAACGATGAAAACCCCACTGAAGTAATCGATTTGTGCAAGGACCCTGAAGGAAAACAAACTCTATTAGGTGATAGACTGATGGGAAACTCCATATTTACATAGTGCCAAAGGATCACCCACATGGATTACTTGCTAGCAGAAAAGGGGCAAAAGGTTAACTTTTCAATAGAGCAAGCCGGCGGTCATCACCTTAACCCAATCATCCCATTAACCCAATGATCCTTTCACTAATACGGAGTCAACCACACATTATATGGGTCTCAAGGTGATGCAACCTGCAACATGCAGCCTCATCTATGAAGCAATCCTATGAGAAATGGTTAACCTCAATCCAATAAGGTATAGTTTGAAATTCCAGTTTTCAGAACTATAAGGATTAGAGGAAGAAGTTCAATGACACCACAAGGAAAAACAGGTAAAAACCCAAAAGGTGATTTACTCTAAAGAACAATATCCCCAATCTCTTCAATTATCAAAATCACGGAAAGAGGAGGGGGAAAAAAATACACACATACATATCTGATCAGAGGGAGACTGATTTAAGTTTAATTAAAAGCATGGGCAGGAAATTTTCAGTATAAGCAAACAGTGGTTTGATCACTCACAGAAAGAGAAACTCTTGGCATAACATCTGGGTACAGCAAAAGCCGTGAGGACAGATACAGGTAACCACTAGCCCAGAATGGTTCATGTGGCCTCTCCCGGTGCGGAGCACAGGCTCCGGACGCGCAGGCTCAGCGGCCACGGCTCACGGGCCCAGCCGCTCCGCGGCATGTGGGATCTTCCCGGACCGGGGCACGAACCCGTGTCCCCTGCATCGACAGGCAGGCGGACTCTCAACCACCGCGCCACCAGGGAAGCCCACCTCCAACAGTTTTGCTCTAGCTCCCTTCTTGTGTGTTCCCACAGTGCCCTGTTCTTCTGTCATAGGACTTAATGTACTAAATTACTTATCTGTCTCTCCCTCTGGCGTGAGAGTTCCTACAGGACAAGGCTAGTTATTTCCCAAGTGTCTCATCCAGCATCTGGCACAGGACAGGCATTCAGTAAATATGGCATACGTTGTGACTAAAAATTGAGTTATTTCTAGGTCCTCTCCTGAGATTTGGAACCGAGTTCTTAATCCCTCCTAATAACCGAGGCCCAGTTATCTGACAAGATACGATTTCATTGCCCAGCTGCCTGCAAGTATGTCTGAATATCGCCTCCCAGTGGAATTTTATCACACTGCTCTTTTCATGTCAATGTAGCCCTGTTAATTAATTTTCTAAAATGTCAAACTCAATGTCACTCTTCTTTCTGGTTCTATCAAAATGCTGTGGGAATTTTTAAATACCTGAGATATGAGTAGGTTGGATGGCATTTTAGTGACACCTTAGCCCTCAAAGTCCATTATCTGAATGGTAGTTAAGCTTGGTGTGAAAGAGTCATCCAATTGAGTTGTTCCTATTGCATGTGATCCAGGTATTCATTTATTCTCATTGTCACTCTCCCCTAATTGTCATCACTTTCCTCCTGTAAAATCCCAAAGACGCTATCAAAGGGAAGTCTAGTTTAAATTTTGAGTGTCTTACTATTTCTGGTCTTGTCGACATCTCTTTGACATAATGGGCAAGTCTACAAGTATTTAGACCCTCTAATAGAAGGCAGAAGTCAGTGCCTCCACATGAATCCAAAGCAGGATACATTTAGTAGTAAGGCTACTTTGGTAGGGTTGAATAGAGAAGCACCACTAGACTTGGGGACCAGTTATCTTCAACTCTTCCACTCGTCAGGCAGTGTTTCAGCGTAAGGGTGTTTGTTAGCTAGCTAGCTATTACTTAACATTTTTTGAAAGCACCAACAGCCTGTTTCACACAGAGAATAAATGAGGTCCTATAAAGATCCACACATCGCATGAAACCTCTAGGAAGCAGTCTAGTCCTCGTTCTGGAGGCTAATAAAGGGTAATAAATAGTTTCATGAGGTTTAAAAAACATGACTATTTGGACCAGTTTGTCCAGAACATGCAAAAAAAATCAGAGTCCAATACATCCTCAGACTTCCACAGAGAAAGTACATTCTCTTTATTTGCCTCACTGCTGACTTTGGTAAATTGTCAGTGGGGCTTGCTGCCAGAATTCTAGTCAGCACCCTTCAGCCTTTTTGATTATCTGCCGTTCTCTGCTTCAAATGCAGCACCCAGCACAAATGGCCAATGCTGTGATCTGCCAAACAAGTCCTTTCTTTGACTCATTAACATACTCCAATGTCATATTCATTCAAGGTCCTCAAAGAGTACTTACCTCACCACCCTACTTTTCTCCATTTTTCTTCATAGCAATCACCACTACATCTCTATTCCCTATGAGAATGTCATCTCTATGATGGCAGAGTTCACCACTCTGTAGTCCCAGTACCTGCAACAGTACCAGGTATATAGAAAGTGCTCAATAAATATTTGTTGACCAAATGAATAATCATGGCAGCCAACACACAGAAAATTTACCATGCCACGCACTGCTAAGCGCTTTCAATATTTTACTGCACTTAATCCTCATAAATATTACTATGAAGGAGGTGCTATAGTTATTCCTATCTTATAGTTGAGGAAATTTAAGATCAGAAGACTGAATTTTGCTTAGGACTTATTATTGTTACTGCATCAGTATTTCATAAGGAATAGTAAGGGAGTAAGGGATATTTAAGAATTTAACACACCCTGGATGCCTATGGAGACTAACAACAGCTACTTTCTATGGGCCAAGCCATATTAGACTTTACATCTCTTTAAATCTCACAATAACACTATGTGTTCGGCACTGTTATTGTTCCAATTTTACAGATTAAGAAACCGATGCACAGCAACTTGCCCTAGGTCTCACAACGAGCAAGTGACAGAGCTTAAATTCCAACTTGGTTAGGCTGGCTCCTGAGACAAATCCCTGAAGACGTCTGTGAATGGAAAGGAAATAATATTTTATAAAATGCTAGGGATTTTTTACATTGATTATCGAAATGTTAGAGACTGGCACATATTTTATATAATCCTCCAAAAAAGAGACTATGTTCTATTATCTTCAATTTATGGATGAGACAAGGGCTTAGAGAAGTTTCTAGTCCAAGGTCATGCAGCTAATTTCCAGGCCTATCCCATTTCCACTATCCCTACACTGTCTGGAGGATAGGTTGGCTTAGGGAGAGAAACAGGGTGGAACTGAGCAGAGAAACTAACAGAGAGTAACCAACTGAAGGAAAGTCTAACCTGAGAAGAGCAGACTACAGGAATCAGACAGAGAAAAAACAAGAAAAGACCAAGATATAGTTCCACAATGAAAGAGACAGATTTTGGTTTAGTTATGGTGTATTAGTCACATGATGTAGTCAATTAAGAACACTGTTCAACTCGGTTCAGTTTCTAACTGGGCCCCTTACTAGCTTTGTGAATTTGGGTAAGTCACTTCAACTCTCAAAGCCTCAGTTTCCTAACCAACAAAATGGGTATTCTAATACTGCCTTCTCTCAGAACGTTGTTGGGGAGATCACCTGATATGTAACATGCTCTCATTAAACGCTAGTGACTGTTATCAGTGGAGAAACAGGGGACAGACAAATGCTTAGTTCCATTACATCCACTCACCACCCAGCCCTGGCCTGCTGCCTGCTTTTCACACAGTATTATTAGGCACCGGAGATAGGAAACATAATTCTTAAGAATCCTTTATACCGAATTGCTGTAATGCTTGAGCATTGTGAATTTGAATAATGAGTGGATTATCTTGATCATATTTTTGAGTAATGGCTGACCCTTTCAAGCCTGTCCATAAATTTACTGGGCACCTGAAAGATGGCCTAAGGTTGCAAATGGTCACCAGCATTTAGGCTCCAGCGTCTATGGGATTCACACTGGCCCTTTTCTACATATCTTAAGACCCTGAATAAAGGCTCCCTAAAAGACAGCTTCCCACTACAGTCCCGGTTGACCCACTTGCCGTATCTGTTCTTTTCTGAAATACCCATAAATCAGTCTTCTCCCAGTTACTTTGTCTTCTCTAGGTAATTTTCCAGTATCATTTGCCAGTTCTGTATTTCCAACCTTAGTTCTGTCCCACCCATGGTGCGTCAGCCACTGACTGCTAGACCACAGGCTCTTCAGCCTCTAAAAATGGTGAATTTGTCCTTGGCTTCTTGAATAAGTGGGAGCTGTGTACTAGGAAGTGTCTTGGGAGCTTCCACAGGAATTACCTCCCTAAATGATAGTAATGGCCCCATGAGGTTGGGATCCTCTATCCCCATTTTAGAGAAGGAAACTATAAGGCTAAAAGAGGATAAGGTGACTCTCTCAAAACTACATAGCTATTTGGTGGTGCTATGGTCTGAATATTTGTGTCACCCCAGATTCATATATTGAAACATAACACCCACTGTGATGGTCTTTGGATGTGGGGCCTTTGGGAGGTGATTAGGTCCTGAGGGTGGAGCCCTCATGAATAGGATTAGTGTCCTTATAAGAGTGACCCTTCCTCCATGTGAGGACACAGTGAGAAGACATCAGTCTATGGACCAGGAAGCAGGCCCTCACGAGGCACTGAACCTGCCAGCACCTTGATCTTGGACTTCCCAGCCTCCAGAACTGTGAAAAATGAATTTCTCTTGTTTATAAACTACCCAGTCTATGACATTTTTGTTATAGCAGCCCTGAAGGACTAAGACAGCTGGCAAAGCCGAAATAGGCTAATGGGGACCATTAGACTCCAAGCCCAATGTCCTGTCTACTTTGCTAAGGGGTGATATTCCGCTGAGCTTTAGGATAGCCTGTATCTTGGCTTAAACAGCTTATTTCTGCTTGTAGCGTAGGGATGTGAGGTACTGTGCATGCTCCTGAGGTCATAGTAAACATGCTTTTTTGCTGGAGAAATGTCAGTGATAATAATTATCTGCTGATGGGCTAGATTGTGCTTCATCATCCTTTGCCTCTGTCCAGTACATTCTGCTCCTTCTGATGAGAATATACTTTCCCTTCTTCCTTTACCTAGTGAACCTCTGCCCTACTGTGGCAGGCAAAATAATGCCACCTCGACAAAGATATCCTAATCCCCAGAACCTGTGAATGTTACCTTACCTAGCAAAAGGGACTTTTTAGATGTGATCTCCATCTTGGGATGGGTAGATTCTCCTGGATTCTCTAATAGAGCCCAATGGAACCATATGGGTCATTATAAGGGAGACGAGAGATGGAAGAAAGAGGCCCATGGGCCAAGGAATGCAGGCAGCTCTGGAAGCTGGGAAAGGCCAGGGAATGATCATCTCGTAGAAGCTCCAAAAGGAACACAGCCAGGTCAACACGCTGATTTTAGCCCAGTGAGACATGTATCGGCCTTCTGACCTCCGTTAAGTGTAAGATAATAAATTTGTGTTGTTTTGAGGCACTGTGTTTGTAGTAATTTGTTACAGAAGCAATAGGAAACTTACATGCCTACTTTTAGGACTTAGTTCACACATCACCACCTCCTAAAAGGCTTCTATATCTCCCAAGGCAGACCGAGGTGTCAGTGTTCCCATTGCTTGGAGTATGACTCTATCTCCATTACTGGATTCATCACCAAGAAGCTGAATTCCACTCCATTCTCATTCTTTTCCTCCTCTCTAGATGTCTATTAGTGCGTGAAGTGAGGAATAAGAGAAGTTCAGGTCACTTCCACACTTGTGCTACAAATGACATCTGGGCGATGAAAGGTTGCTGACCTCTCAGCAACTGAATATATTTTTCTCTACCTTTTTGGAGCTCCCTATGGTATAGCAAGCTCGCCTACCTGGGCAAGAAACAGAGTCATTCACCAATCTGGCCCTAACCATCTTTCCAGCCTCATCTTTTCCACTTCCTGTTCTAGACTGCATCA
>NW_006792210.1:1935967-1937015 GCF_000442215.2 Lipotes vexillifer | reverse complement strand
TGCATCAGTGGGGACCCAGCCAGGAAAAGAGAACCCACACCAGCTAGCTCCATAGACATAATTTAATACAGGAAACAAGCTACAACCGTGTGAGAAGAACAGGAAGAGCAATGGGGGAAAGATGAAGCAACCTAGACCTTACTAACTGCAAGAAGCTGCTACCGCCCTTACGGCTGAGGGACAAGGCCGGAGGTAATATTACCAGGGCCTGGGAACCAGGAGCCAGGAACACCAGAGAGGAGCTGGAACCTTGGAGGAAGAGCCGCTCAATAGAAGTTGAGACCCTGGAGCTTCCCAGTAAGATCTAGAGCCACAGAGGAAACACTGCCAACTGCCAGAAACCCAAATGAAAGCCGAGAGGAAGAGGGGGGGAGACCATGGCTTCTCCCCTTCTCCTGTCCACCAATGTCTGACTGGCACCTCCTATTGGTCAAATCCAACCAGAAGCCGTTTGGCAAGGAAGCCCAGAAAATATATCTGGCCAGGGTCAAAACCCTCACAGAGCAAGGGAAGGACATAGGATGACTCTAAAAGCAAAACTAAGCTTCTTGCAGTTTCCCGAATGTACTATGTTTTTCTTATTCCCTTCATTTGAATTGCATGCCCCTTCTCCTCTTATCTCACATATTATCTCCTCTGTGAAGCCTTCTCTAACTATTGCAGGCTTCTGAGCTCTAATATCTCTGCAGACCACACCATTCATCTGGTAACGAACCTAACCCATATTGAGTAGCAGCATTGTTAGTCATCTTTGCTTACATGTACGGCGTGACTACCTAAATGCTCTGTAAGCTCTTCGTGGGGCAGGGGGATCTACACATCCGCATCTCCCATGGACATCCAGCACATGGCAGGTTTTGGCTAGGCTGCCCCTAGCCTAATTCTAACCACACAGTGGTATTCTCGAGAAGCTGGAGATTGCCTGTGACCTTCAGGGGTAACAGTCAAATATAAGCAATCAGTATGGCATGGGCACTGTGCAATCAGAATCTGCCTCAACCTCAAAAGAACAGAACAGACTCTGGTTATAAATGACTATACACCTGTC
>NW_006792210.1:1919112-1935944 GCF_000442215.2 Lipotes vexillifer | reverse complement strand
AACATCTGGCTGGGAACAGAATCTGCAGCCGAGAGAAATGTCCTAACTGCACTATTTGGGTATGTGAGCCTAATTATTAAAATAAAAGAGTGTTATTAAATAAAACAGATTATAAAATAGCATGTTCGCCAAAGAAAAAAAGTTGTAAGACATCATATGTATATATATATACACACACACAATGTCGTGTGTATTGCATTATAGTCTATTTTTTGTTTTATATATCTAAGACATTATATATTAATATATATTATTTATGATCATCTATATCTTCATAGACAAATACATATATGCATAAAAAAACCCAGAGTGTAATGCCATGGTTACCTCTGGGTACCCATTAAGGGTGATCATTATTTTCTTTTTCTTTTGCTTATTAACATCATCTGATTTTTCTCCAACACTCAAGTATCACTTATGGGATAAGAAAGTTATAAGCTACGTGAACTTCTTCAAATGTTTCATTATTCTCTGGCAGGTGGATGGATGATGAATGAAAGGGAGAAAGGGGGATGAGGATTATAGTACGTGCTCTAACAATACATTTTTAAAATACCCAATAGCACGGAGAGATTTTATACTCTATGCATGCTCTCTACCCCTCAGAGAATCAAAGTGAAAAATTAAATTTTATCCAAAAGCACTGTTCTGAAGCACTTATTTTTCCTTCTGGAAGGAAAAAAAAAAAAAGGAAAGAGAAAAAAGGCTTATCATAAGGCATGGCTTAAAATTCGAATGGAGATCAGTATTTCGTAAAATGTTGAGGAGATTGGTTTAGAAAATTATCACTCTTCCCCCTCACACAACCCACCTGCCACCCCCAATGACACCTCAGCAGTCTTTGCATTTCACTCGCTGCCAAAGCTGTAAATATCCCGGGACTTGATCACTCAGGTCAGCCATAATCGTCGTGTCCTCATCATCAGGCCAAGCTGAGCGTTCATAGCCAGCATTTGGATTCACAGCAGGGAAATAGAGGGCAGGCAGACAGACCCATCAGAGATGTGGTAACACAACCTATTTCTGTCCTGACCGCTCAGATGAGGCGAGCTGCCAGTTGTGGGTGCCGCGGGACTAAAACTCAATGTTACCAGTGTGACATTTTGGTGATCTTCATATAACTCTGATTGATTTTCTTTACCGAGATTCTTTATTGCTATTTTCGTTCTATAATTACTTCTCAAAAACCTCCTGTCATGATGACGCCTCCATTCTCTCCTTCTCATCTCAGGCTATTACCAAGACAGCGACAAACCCCGTGTTTTTCCGATTCTGGTGGCTTTCCATTAACTTTCACTTTGACTTAGACCTTGAAACTAGGTCAGCTCAAAGTCTCAGCATTTAATTTCTTCTTTTCCAGCAATTAACATCACTTATTAATAAGCCTTGTATTTTAAAGACAGGTTTAGCAAAATGTCAAACACATCCCTCGTCTATAAAGATAAGAGCTATATTTAGCTAGTTCTAATTAAAAATAGCTAAGATGATGCTTGGTATGGGATGAGGGGGAAATCTGTTCGATTCATGTCTCCTTTCAAAAACTGTGACATTTGAGTTTCTTTAGTGCTGTTTATGGTTTGAGTTAATATTGTTCCATTTAGTTTGAAATACAGCAAGCATCTAAATTGTATTATTGATTCTCATAGAACACTTCCAGTTCCCCAGTCTCACATGCAGTAAATCCTGGGCATGTGAAAGGGGTTTTGTGACTCTCATTGATAGTATCCAAACCAGAGAATTGGCTCCCAGGTGAATGGTCCCGATAGTCATACCGAAGGCTCCCTAAAGTAAGGGATATGAGGCTGTCAGTGAGTTTGCTATGCAATCATTGCCACTTGACAAAAACTAGGAAGCAAAAACTCAAAATCTGAACCAATCTAAGCCCTGAGGCTCAGTTCTCTATGGAGCATAGAAAGAACAGAGATCTGCATATTCATAAACCAGTGTCAGTGCATCTCTTTGTCCTTGTGTTCCCTTTAAACATTTCTCCATGATTTAAAAAAAAAAAAAAAAAAAAAAAAAAAACCTCTCCAGGAAAGAGAACTCACTCAATGTTAAAGAGGTGAAGGGCACTTTGTTATAAAGCAGAAACTAACACACCATTGTAAAGCAATTATACCGCAATAAAGATGTTAAAAAAAAAAAAAAAAAAGAGGTGAAGGGAATAAGTTGTGGTGTGTGGCCTTCCTTGGGACGGGTGTTGAGACCCCAGGAAGGAGATTCCTAGGGAGAACTGACACTTCTAAATCTTGAGGCAAAAGTGCCCATGGGGGGCTGGGGGAGGGGGTGTGGTGTTAGGGGGTTGGGAGGTGAGCCATTGAACTTCACCTCATACAATAACCCAACTCCATAGAAGAAAGCAGCAGGAGCCAGTGGCTGGGTTCAAGACGTTCCAGTGTGCAAACATATGTGTTTGTCAGTGTGTGTGTGTCAGAGTATATGTAAATGCGAGGTGTGTATGTGTTTGTGCATGCGAAACCCTGTGGCCCAGCTTGTGTGTATGCGTAGCGCAAGGGAAGCTTTCAAAGCCAAGAATAGAAATAAGCTCTAGGTATCATCCTCTTTGGCCTTTTTCTGTCATAAGAACGCCTTCTCTATTTTTTGAGAGTATTAGCCACATTCTTGACATTACACCTTATGTAGGGAGAGGTACCAAGGCATAGCAGGTGAAACAATGTGACTTTTCTGACAAGAAAGCCAATACTTGTATCACCTTGTGATAGCTGGTTGACATTTCCTGCTCTGCTTTAGTGTGCGTTTGGAATTATCAAAAGAAGCCAAGAAGGTGGGAAAATGGGCCTTCCAGAATCTGCTCTTGTGTTAGCTGTCCCCAAGGTCTAACTGATATCAATAATCTAGAATGGCTTTCCCTTCTGTTCCTTTCCTGATACTTTTCACCTCCCCTAATTCCACATTAGTAGGCTAGGAGCATCTTAAAGACAGGAATGTGGGGCGGGGGGCGGGGAGATAGGTGAAGGGGATTAAGAGGTACAAACCTCCAGTTATAAAATAAATAAGCCACAGGGAGGTAATGTACAGCATACGGAATATGGTCAATAATATTATAATAACTTTGTATAGGGGCAGATGGTTACTAGACTTACCATGGTGATCATTTCATAATGTATGCAAATGTCAAATCATTGTGTAGTACACCTGAAACTAACATAATATTGTATGTCAACTCTATTTCAATAAAAGATTGAAATTTTCTCTTATTGATCTCTCTATTCCCAATACTAACACAGTACCTGACATGAAAGTTGGATCAATAAATATTTACCGAATTATAGCAAATTTTTCTTCCACAGAGTCAGGTTTCCCTTGCTCTTCCAAAGTAATTCAGCTATATATCCTCAACCTTATTCGTGGTAGAACTCAGTACAGAAGCCCTGAGCTGATTAATAAAACTGTCTTTCCAAGTGCCGCCTGGCCTAACACCCTGACGATGTCATTTCCCTCCTTAAAAGGCTATAGTTAAATACATATCATGCATGAATTGATTCCATTAATATTTTCTGGGGGCCTGTTATGTGCTTGGCATTGTGTCAGTTCTGGGGCGAATATAAAGATATATGAGACAGTCTCTGTCCTTTGGGAATTTATCCTGTAAGACAGATCAAACATAACCAAATTACTCTGGCATAGGCTATACATGTTAAGTGCCATGGGAGTGTTTGTTAACAAGGTGCCGGTTCAGAGGAAGATGACATCTCTTCCCTTCGGTTTAGTCACTAAAAGCTTCCCAAAGAAGGGGACATCCTAGCTGGACCTTATGTGACGGTTGGGATTTGCACAGGCAAAGAGGAACAGCTTGGATGCTTGAAGTAGAAGGCGCAAGGTGATAATAGTCACAGAATTAGGAACTTCTAAGAACCCCCCATCTAGGGCTTCATTGTATATGTTTTCCAAAGAGGTAAAAACTTGTTGTGAATATAATGTGGACAATCTGTAAGCTTCTGGAGTACAGCCCCAAATGCTGTGCTTTCCAAATCAGACAGGGAGAAAGTAGGCTCTTTTCTAGAGTGGTATAAATCTAGTGAGCCGACCACAAGATGGGTTGTTCTCGACCACAAGTTGGGTTGTTCTCGGCTATGCATGTGCCTTTCCTTTAGAATATGTCATTGCCTGTTTAATAGAGAGCTGCATTTTAAAGAGAATGGGATGGAATGAGAGGGAGCAAAAGTGAATTTTCAGCAGTTCCTTAACAATGGTATATTGCTACCAAGATTCAAAGTTCACACACACACACAAAATTCCACAAGAAACTTATCAATAGAAAGTTTTCTCATTGTGAATGGAATTTTGTCTACAGGACGCCAAGCATCTACCTAAAACAAACAAAACCACTCAGCAAGAATGCTGCCTACTTGCTATTAAACTTATGGAAATATCCAGAGATACTCGGCTATTCGGTCAAAGTTCTATTTTCCCCAGTATAAAACAGAGAAATCAGCATTGTGTACACACAGCCTCACTCTGCTTACTGGGACGCCAAATCATTGAGTGGGCTGGGCTCCCCATCAAAACACCAGGCACTTTCTGCTCGAGTCCCTAACGCCTCACTGATCTTGAAAAGGAAATGTGTGCTACAGTATGGAGAGATTGGATTTTTTATAATAGCGATTCACCTAATTTGCCCTCAATTTGCTACTATAGTCATCCTGCTAAGACAATTTAAAAGCACCATTCCCTCTTAAGCGACCCATTTAAAGAGGATTCATATCTTGTCGGAAAATTGGATACCAAATGCACAATGGCCCTAACTTTTCACTAGAATCCTTTACGAAGTGTAGTTAAGGCTAAAAATATTTAAAGTGGTTGAAGAATAGAACAAAGAAATGAAGTGCAACTGTGACAGGCTATGAATATTAATGACACTTTCTTTTCATTCCTTTTCTCATATAGTAATATCCCCTCTGCTTTTTGATTCAAGATCTTACTTATACTGCAGCACTGAATACCAGCCCTTGGTGCTCTGTGATATGATACATATATACAGATACAATTAATCTGTAGTCTAATATCTGTCTCACAGATAAGGTGCTAAAAACCCTGGTATTTTTGACTCCCTGCTGCCTAAGGGATAAAGTACGATCTCCTTAGGCTGGCAGATAAGGCCCTCCACAGGCTAGCCCCAATCAGCTTTTTCAAAATTGTATCTCACTACTCCTTTACACAAATCCTCTGCTACAGACAAAGCTGTCTCTTCACTGCCCCCTGAAGAAATCACGATTAGTCTTTCCTGTGCATATTTACTCACACTGGCTTCCTCATTTAAAGTCTCACATTTTCCAGCTCCTACCCATTCCTCACGTCTCAGCACAAATTTTTCTTTTTTAAAATGTTTTTTAATGAAAAAAACTTTGATTGAAATACAGTTGATTTACAATGTTGCATTAGTTTCAGGTGTACAGCAAAGTGATTCAGACCTATATCTGTCTTTTTCAGATTCTTTTCCATTATAGGTTATTACAAGATATTGAATATAGTTCCCTGTGCTATATAGTAAGTCCTTGTTGCTTATCTACTATATATTTAGTGGTGTGTATCTGTTAATCCCAAACTCCTAATTTATCCCTCCCACCCCCTCCTTTCCCCCTTGGTAAACATAAGTTTGTTTTCTATGTTTGTGAGTCTATTTCTGTTTTGTAAGTAAGTTCATTTGTATCTTTTTTTTAGATTCCCCATATAAATGATATCATCTATTTGTCTTTCTCTGTCTGGCT
Source organism: Lipotes vexillifer (assembly GCF_000442215.2). Taxonomy (NCBI): domain Eukaryota; kingdom Metazoa; phylum Chordata; class Mammalia; order Artiodactyla; family Lipotidae; genus Lipotes; species Lipotes vexillifer. The sequence goes on along the minus strand of NW_006792210.1, from coordinate 1,930,215 downwards.
TACTTCACTTAGTATGATAATCTCAGGTCCATCCATGTTACTGCAAATGGCATTATATCATTCTTTTTATGGCTGAGTAATATTCCATTGTGTATATGTACCACATCTCCTTTATCCATTCATTCGTCGATGGACATTTGGGTTGCAGCACACATTTTTCTTCTCCAAGGCTTCCAGCAGCCACTCCAAGCCACAACGATACCTCCCTCTCCAAACTATACCTGTCTTATGACATACAGTCTTATTTAAGTAACATGTGTACCTCCAACTATAAGTTCCTTGAGGATGGGGAAAATGTGTTTACTTTGCAGCCCCTCACGGCCCTTAAAAATGTAGCACAGAGCTGCACTAAATAAATCACTTATAATGTAAATTAATGAATAGATGAATGGCTATAAATAACATGAAAAGGCCTATATGGCACTCCATCATCACTGCTTTGTTTCCTTTCTGTTGAATGCCTCCAGGATTTTTGTCCTCTAAAATGTAAATATTCTTTATTTAAAAATGCATCAACATATAGACTTACAGCAAAGCTCAGAATATTCCAGATGCCTAGATCTCTGTCCTGTGACTCCTACAGACTAACTCCAATTGATTTTAAAGGACACTGTGTTGAAGACTGCTTGGAGAACTTGAAAAACAGCCTCCCTTTTAATAATAATAAAGTACTGAGTCTAGAAATTGTTCAGTCAGAAAGCCTCTATGGTATTTCAGGTGCTGAAGAAAAATACAGCAACGAGGAAATAAAGCTACTTGTTTCGAGAAAGATTCAATGAAAGTATATAAACTCAGCAAGAACTATAAACTCTCAGTGGATGTACCTCTAAAATGTGCCACTGACATACATTCTACATACAGCATAGCATCTATAAGCCAATTTTGCCCCTCAGAAAAAAAATAGGAGAAATTTCACTGAAGCTTTAAATGTCACCGAGGCAAATAATTAAAGTGTTTATATTTATCATAAGGAATCACCTCTCTTCCTTAAAAAAAGCAATGTTAGAACTCACCTTCCCCAGCTGACCTGTCCCACCTCCCATCCTTACCTTTCACCCTCCTACCTCAGAGGAAGAAATGTCCCTCCTCACGGTCAAGGGGACACCTCCACTTGAGTTCTCAGGATGCCCAACCCTCCTGTCTCTTGGCCCAAGTCTGTTTCAAATTAAATCAAATTAGTGCCTTTGCTATTTGGCCCTCAGCTTGTACTCGGCTTCAAATACATCACTCATGTCTGTATATATTATTTTCATACATTCTTATGACATTGCAAACATGGCACTCTGATCTCTCTAACTAAATTAGAAGTTCTTTAAGGCCAAGGACCCCTCACACAGCCAAGAGAAGACTGAAGACATGGCAATCAGTGTTTAGCACCTACATAAGCGTACAGAGCTCAAGTACTGTTATTGCCTGACATCCCTTACCTTTAGGAAAGGTGACATAACCATGCGGCCCTGAACCTCATCTCAGTCCTTGAGACAATTCCTTCTGTAGCAATTACGACCTATCTTCTGTCATCCTCCTTCATGCGTCACTGTGACTCGGCCAAGCAGGTGTGTCCCACAAACCCTACCCCCTCCCCTTTGTGTGCCTTTCTATGCATCATTTCCTTCTCCTAGAATGTGAAGACTGCAACTCTGACTCGAGGGATCTGAGGAGGCTTGTGAGGGATAATGGTGGTAGTATCCTAAATTGGGCCGTGAAAGATTGATAGCAAGTGACAAATGAGCCAGCCTGGAGAGAAGATATTCTAGGAAAAGGAGCACATTATAAGCATAGAGCCCTTTTATTGAGCGCACATCCTCCATGCGAAGGTAGTTTCAATCAAGGTTCATTAAAAGTAGTCTCCGGGGCTTCCCTGGTGGCGCAGTGGTTGGGAGTCCGCCGGACGCGGGTTCGTGCCCCGGTCCGGGAAGATCGCACGTGCCGCGGAGCGGCTGGGCGTGTGAGCCACGGCCGCTGAGCCTGCGCGTCCGGAGCCTGCGCTCCGCAACGGGAGAGGCCACAGCAGTGAGAGGCCCGCCTACCGCAAAAAGTCTCTCATACAGAGTGAAGTAACTCAGAAAGAGAAAAATAAATACCGTTTGCTAACGCATATACAAAAAAAAAAAAAAAAAAAAAAAAAAAAAGTAGTTTCCGTGGATGTACCTCTAAAACGTGCCACTGACACACATTCTACATGTAGCATAGCATCTGTAACCCAATTTTGCTCCTCAGAAAAGAATCTTATCAATGCAAATCCTATCTAGACCTACCTTAAGTCATATTTCCTCTGTGAAGCCCCCCTTAGAAAATCAAGACAACAATTCTTTCTTCTCCAACTACACAATGAATTTTTCATCTACCACTAACTTTGCTACTTGATTAGATTTACAGCTGGAAATCTGTCCATTGTTCTCTGTTGGGTCCATTCAGAGAGTGAACAGAATAGTAGTATCTAAGCAAATCATACCTTCAGATACCACCCCAAAAATGTTTAGCTGGTGTTGGGGAACCAGTGAACAAAAAGTCCAACATCTTTAACATGATAATCAAAGCCCTCATCAAAGTGCCCCCGCCAAGCTTGCCAGTTTCTGGCAAAACTCTAAGACTCTGTCTTGGTCAGCTCAGGCTGCCATTTAAAGAATGCCATAAACTGGGAGGCTTAAACAACAGAAATTTATTTCCTCACAGTTCTGGAGGCTAGAAGTCCAAGATCAAGGAAACAGCATGTTCAATTTCTGGTGAGCACTCTCTTTGTAGCTTGTAGATGGCTGCTGTCTCCCTGTGTCCTTATGTTATATATATATGTATGTGTGTGTGTGTGTGTGGGTGTGTGTTGGGAGTGGGGAGAGGTCTCTGGTATCTATTATAAGGGCACTAACCCCATCAAGAGGGCTCTATCTTCATGACCTCATCTGAACCTAATTATCTCCCAAAGGCCACATGTCAAAATACCATCACATTGGGAGTTAGCGCCTCAACATATGAATTTGGAGGGCACACAAATCAGTCCAAAGCAAACTCCCACTCTACCACAATCACCCCAGTGAATGGATGAGTGTATGGGGTAAGTTTGTAGGCTCTAGATTCTACCGCTCATTAGCTGTGTAGACTTGAACAAATAACCTACTTTGAGTCTTAGTTTCCTTATCTATAAAATGAGGATAATAATGGTACTCATTTCATAGGATTACTGTGAGGAATAAATGAGATCATATACATAAAACACATGGCCAGCGCCTAACACAAAGTTAAGTGCACAGTAAAATGGCACTATGCTTGTGATGTGCTCGTCTGCCTCCTTTTCCTGGAATATCTTCTCTCCAGGTCTGCTCATCTATCACTTGCTATCAGTCCTTCAAGGCCCAACTTCAGATACTACCACCATTATCCTTCGCAGGCCTCCTCAGATCCCTTGTGTCAGAATTATAGTCTCCATCTTCTTCCAGTGTATGGTGTTCATGTCTCTATTCTGGCACTTACTATAGGCTGCCTTAGTCTACTAGGATGAGCCATTTAAATACAACAGCATTAAACAGTAAGCTCGTGGCTTCAAGGGACGTGTATTACCCATTGTGCCCAAGGCATTACCTTGCCCACAGTAGGTACTCCATGCCGTGAACTTCACTGGACTAAGAGTCAGGATACCATGGTTTTCTTCTGGTGGTGCTCTCTCTATCTAGTGGTAGTATTTTGAAAGAATCACTCTTACAGCTTTTGCCTTAATTTTCTCAGCAATTAAATGACACAATATCCCAACTTACAGATATTACTAATAAACACGTACACTGTGGAAGCTTCATAGAATCTGAGTATGATTTGCAGCTCTGCTACTTACTAGCTGTGTGACCCTGGGCAAGTCTTCTATTTGCTTCTCAGTTTCCTCCCCAGGAAACAGGAATAATAAGACATTCCTTTTAAGGATTAAAAAAGGTGTGTGTAAAATGCCTGAGGCATCCTGAAACTCAGTAAGTGTGAATTCCTTCCCTCAGTCCCTAGTCCCACCCTGAGCTAGGACAAAGTTTCCCAGCTTTGCTTTCATGCCTGCCTCCATGGTGGGGGGAGGGGAGAGAGACAGGGGTAGTAGGGTAGGGACAGGGACCGGGATTATTCTCTAACATCAATGATCAATTCCTTGTCTCTCTTTTCTTCCCCACACCCTCTTGCTTTCTGCTGAATTGCTTATCTGCATCCCTCCTCCTGCTATATCCTCTCCCAATTTCCAAGAGACACTGGTAATAACCCAGAGCTGAAAAAATTCCTGGGCCCACTGGTTTACCACCTGGAGGGATGGCAAAGCAAGGGTTTCTTTACACACTTCTGAAGCTTCACTGGGAAAGAGAGTGTTTCTAGAACCCACGGTTGAAACAGGGAGTGGATTTTCCCACAGAAGCATAGCTTCACATGGTCATTAACATCTATGGTATTATTAATACAGCATGATCCTTCAGATTATGGGTTACATAGGCTTTTATGGGCTGGCCTGGGAACCTAATTACCATGGAGACCATTGTTTTCTGTGGGAAAAATGCATTCCACATTCCAAACGGCTGACTCACAAACAAAATTTTGGAACACAAGCCACACATGAGTTACAAACTTTCTGTACTTTTCTAATCTACCCCAAGATCAAGCATAGAGCTAGGTGCTCCAAAGTGCTGGCTACTTACAGAACTGGCTAACTTAAAAAAATCACTTACAGGTCCCTGTATACACAACATTTTTTCTTGCAGCAAGTCTTTGAGCTGCACTTTCTACTTGAAATACTCCGCTACCTCCACCTCACCTGGCTTTTACCTTCTCTTCCAAGTTTACCTCAGGCTCCACTTCCTTCTCCAAACTCTGACCAACACCCTTCATCCCCCATGGGGCTGTACACTATTCCCTAACCCCAGGAGCCCCATATTCATGCACTCCCAGAACACATATCACAATGGGTTGCCACTGCCCAGCTACTTGTTTGCTTGTTTCTCTCTTCCACTTGAGGATGGGGACTTTTATCTTTGTGTCCTCAATGGGTAGGACAGTACCTGGCCCTCAGTAGGTAGTCAAAGAGAATTTCCTAGATCATTAAACAGTCACAAGCTACAGATGCTATGGAAAACTCACAGGTAGTCATTTTCACGAGCCAGAGGGGTGGAGCCTGGGAAAAGGGTACATGCCTGGGCTGAGGAGCAAGAGTTAGAAATACTGGCACAGTCAGCTACCACGGCTTAGTTGCTAGATCTTTCATAGATTCGGAACAACCGTCAACTGCTCAGTATTAACCTAATAAATTAAAGAATCAGATGATTATATCATATCAGAACTGCTAGGGACCTAAGAGATAATCTTGTCCTCCTCTCATTTTCCAAAGGCAGACATGGAGCCCCAAATAGGAACTAAAACTTGCCATTCACCCAAACCAAACATCCAAGAGCTCATCTAACAGCTCCCTTTTTGACTTAATAGCCAGACAGGGTAACATAACCACTGTACTCAAGGGGAACTCCAAACTGTTCCTCAGAAAAATTTACCTATCTTCTAGGGTCAGTCCTACTTGGACATCAGCGCCAACTCAAGTTACAAGATCTAAGGAAAACTAAAATCTCTCAGATATGGAAAAAGCATTCAAAAACCATCCAGCTCAAACTGTTCCCATGCAACAATAAAAATATCCTGACACTACTCCCAACAACCACTCTCTGCACAAATATTTGCATGCATGCTATATTAACTTTCCCAGGATTTCTGGCAGAGGTATTCTATATTTATATTGACAATATTCTATAAATATTCTATGTTTCTGTTGATAATATTTAACATGCATTTTTAAAGCATGAATGTGGTTGCAAATAAAAGGCACCAAAGTAGGCTGTTTGAATAACAAAAAAGGTCAGAAAGTGTATTGGTATACAGAGGCACTGGTGGAAATTTCCAACAGCAAAAATGATCCCTCCCATTGGTCATTTTTTTTCCCCATCAAAAGAGTGTTTGAAGTTTTCAATGGGGATTGTCTACTTAGAATTGTCAGTGAGTACCTTCCAGAAGTCATTCAATGCAGGCATCAGTTTGCTTTTCCATCCCTGTCTTTTTACATGTTTCATGAATAGTAAGTGATGGAGTAAAAATATCACTGGGGCTTCCCTGGTGGCGCGGTGGTTGGGGGCCCGCCTGCCGATGCAGGGTACGTGGGTTCGTGCCCCAGTCTGGGAGGATCCCGCATGCCGCGGAGCGGCTGGGCCCGTGAGCCGTGGCCGCTGGGCCTGCGCGTCCGGAGCCTGTGCTCCGCGGTGGGAGGGGCCGCAGCAGTGAGAGGCCCACGTACCGAATAAAAAAAAAAAAAAAAAAAGATCACTGGACTAGGAGTCAGGAGATTAGCTTCTAGTCCTGGATCTGCCACTGACCAGCTGGCTTATCCTGGGCAAATCACTCCCTTTCTATGAGCATCAGTTTCCTCATCTGTACAACGAGAAGATGATAAAAAGAGATCAGTGTTCCCTCAATACTTGCTTTAATATTCTTATATGTATTCAGAGTACAATTACATTTGTCAAAAAGCATGCTAGTGGCCTTAAAAGTGTTCACAAATTATTGAACTGGAACTCTTCATTCTTTTCCTGCTTAACAATCCGTGACTCTTAATGGAACAAGTTAGCACGAGGATCTAAGGGATGCAACAGGTTCAAAATGGGGATAGTTCCCAATAATTGTCTATCAAACTAGAAATTACTTTCTGAAAGTGAAACAAAGTAATGGATAAAGCAGGCCACCTACAGAAATTCTTTCCATCCTAAGAGATGGTGCGCAAATGTGCTGCTGATGAGTTTCCAATGTCATCTTAGTTTCCAACCAGACTAAACTATGATTAATGTAAGCTAGGCTCTGACAAGCAATGTCATAACAAGCGGGGTTGGGAGAGTGTTTGCATGGATTCTAGGGAGAGCCAAAGTGTGAGAAAATGTCAGTGTGCTCTGTCCAGGAGAATCAGTGCTCTGATTCTAAAAAAACAAATACCAGTTCTCTAGAGAGGACTATTTCTGGAGTGGGGAAGGACAAACTGTCATACCACCATAGCCTGAGGAAAATGTCCCCTAGGAACATCAGATTCCCTTTGTTCTAACTCCATACTCACAAAGTAATATTCCGACATAACATTTCATCTCTAGAGTGAACTTGCCAACCAGGAGAGTGTGCCCTGTGCAAAGGATTGACACCAGTTATACTGCTGAATACAATTCTTATCATAAATTAAGAAAATGGGCGTCTGAAAGATCAGAGTTGTCCGATTTTTGACTAGTATGGGGAAACTGATCAAAATGAGTTTCTATTCTGAAAAACTAAGACACAAACCCAGGATCTGGAGTAGCCTCACCAAGAAGGGCATTCATCCATAAGGCCTAGCCAGAAATCATCAGTACCTCACTAGCCTCATTCCATCCCTTAACAGAAACTTCAATATAGCAGGTTTTCTATTTCTTGGGGCCTAGCACTAATGACACAAAGGACATTTTCCAATCCAGATTCATTAACCTCATTATCTTTGCTCCATTTTAGGGCCACAGTTTCAGTCAACCTGGCCTGCCAGGAAGATCAAAGTCCATGAAGCTTTAATAAGTAACTACTATGTAAAAGGCAACAACTACAAGGGAAACTAGATGAAAAAAGGGTGCCTAGATCACGGAAAACCTACAAAGAAACACCACTGGAAATAAAATAGATCTGTGACTTTATTTCAAACTCCCAAGAATAGCGCATATGACACTGCATGATGTAACTAACCCCTGCCTACCTCTCTGACCTCATTTCCATCTATCTATCCCCTCAAGGCATCCCCTACCCTCTAGTCATATAATGTATTGGCAGTTCCCTGTATATGTTCATTCTTCCACATATGTAGTTTCTTCTGCCTAGAGTATCCTGCTCACTCTGAACTTTCTGATTCACCTTGAAGGGGAGCAGAATATAACAGCCCAAAATGTGCCTCCTTGTCATAAGCATTATTTTGAGCTGATTAGTTTTAAGAAACAGCAGATACTACCATATATAAAATATATAAACAAGGACCTACTGTATAGCACAAGGTACTATATTCAATACCTTGTAATAACCCATAATGGAAAAGAATCTGAAAAACTATGTATATGTGTGTGTGTGTGTGTGTGTGTGTGTGTGAATCACTTTGCTGTACACCTGAAACTAACACAACATTGTAAATCAATTATACTTTATTTAAAAAAAAATAGAAAGAAAAGAAAAAAATTATGTGATGTGTGTGTGTGTGTGTGTGTGTGTGTGTGAATCACTTTGCTGTACACCTGAAACTAACACAACATTGTAAATCAATTATACTTTATTTAAAAAAAAATAGAAAGAAAAGAAAAAAATAAACAGTAGACACAGGAGAAATTCTGAAAACACAGTAGGAGGTGCTGGTTTGTAAGAGACATTTATATTTATAAGGGAAATCTCCATTTGTAAGGGTGTCTTCCTCTCCTTACCAGGAAAAAGAAGATGATGAAATCTCTATCTAGAAACTCTAATCAGTGGAGAAGCCACCTTAATCTGCATTATAGCAGCCACATCCTCCTTTACTAAGCTTTGCCTGTTAACCTCCTATAACATCTTTCTTTTGTCTTTAGCTGGAGATGGTATTTAAGATGGTGGCTTAGGCCATTACACAGAGTTACTCAGTTTTCCTGGGTATCTCCCATGTATAAATACAGGAGTTCTACGTGTTATTAAACTTCTGTTTGTTTTGCTCCCATTCATCTGTCTTATATTACAGGGTGGGTCTAAGCCAAGAACCTAGAAGTATAGAGGGAAAATTATTTTTGCTCCCCTACAAGCTGAAGCATCATCTTATTCCTTAAACCTCCAATGGGAATGAGTTAAGTGACCTCCTATGTGTCTCCATAGAACCCCATTATATATGCCTCCACTGCATTGTAATTGCTGGTTTCCTACTCTATATTTCCTCTTATACCATCAGCTCCTTGTGAGATGATGTGGCATATTATTCATTTCTGTATTTCCAGTTTCCTAATAAACAATTGATACTTATTAATAAATGTTTCCTGAATTAATGATCGAATGCCTGTCTAGGAAAGAGTACAGAAGAACACCAGGGGGAGGATCCAATCATTGGGAGCCATGAACTTGAGTTATAAACAATTTGCTTTATGTAGTCCCACACTGAATTTTCCAATGTGGTTTCTCCATGTCTCAAGCGTCCTTTCCAGCAGCTTTGCCATACTTAAGCCATCAAACACTAGAGAATTTAATTGTTGGTCACTTTCTGAAAATGAAACTCAAAATAAATCATTCTACTGGGAGCAGAGTGAGCTCAATAACCAGAGACTGGTTTAAAAGAAAGAAGAGAAAATCAACACCAAAATGGTCTAGGAAAAAGTCATAATGCCTTTCCATTCCTCCAAGAGCACTTTGTGAATTGGATCCCACATTCATCTTTCCCTCTGAGTATTTGAAATAATGTCAGACTAAGTAATAAATGTCAGATGAGCTGAAAAATATCTGGTTAAGAGGACAGCATTTCTTACACAGCCAAAGAAAGGCTATTCAAACCTTGCCACATAAATGTGGCTTTCAAACATTTAGAGACCTGAGGCAACGTCTCACTTTCTGGGCAGGATAGAGAGTATCTCTTTCCTTGTCCCACCTCCAACTTTTCAACAGATACCTCTTGCTCTTCTTAGTGATGTTGCACTTCAGCTTGTCCTTAGAAGAAGAGGCAGCAAGAATGAAAAAAGACAGGGGAAAAAAAAAAAAAATCTATCAGTAATAGCCACAAAGTTATTGCTTCAAATGGCCATTTTTGAGCTAACTTGTATTATCTAGCCAATGACAAAGTTGAAAAGTTTGTACCTCTGTTCTCTGAACATGGTTCCAACTCACTTTTCTCTTTGCTCTCTCTCCCTTGCTTCTCTACCACTCTCCCTGTTACGTACCTCTGGAGTTAACATTTTCCAGTGTCCTCACATGTTCTCTAGTTTGGCTTCAGGTACAATTATTGAATTGATTTTTGGTGCCATTTTAAATTTTTTGACATATATTGATTTCAGTTTTAGGTACTTAATTCCATGAAATTCAGATAAATTCCGGTTTTTACACTTCAAAGACAGAGATACAGGTTTTGGCTATGGTGTAGATTATTTATTATTAGCTGGATTTTTCATTTTTATTACCTTGAAGCACAATTTCACACTGAGAGTAAACTAAAATGATTGATGGATGAATAAATGCCCTGGATCCTCTCAGAGGCCTAGTGGGAATTTTCCACACAAAGCAGTAAGAGCTTCTAGTGATGGAAAGTCTTTCTGAATTATAGAGCATTGCAGTATAGACTCTTGAATTAGATACTAGAGGAGAATCAGGAGATCAAGGCTCAAGCAAGTCATTTAACTCAGCCCAAAATGAACTAAAGCCTCCCTCAGAATTGTTTGGCTGGGTCTACGCATCAGGTACATCTCTGTAAGAATAGCATTTATTTCACTTGGTTATCACAGATTTGCCTCCTTAATGACAATAAATCCCTTTACGTTTTCATTCATCTAAGCAAACTTGTGCCTGTAAGGGGGCAGAATTTGCCACCCCAAAATATGTTGTTATCGAGCAAAACTTGGGTCTGCTCACCCATGCGCACTAAAGCCAATCTACTGACACCAGGTTGTGGTGAAGGAAAGTGCAACATTTACTGCAGAGCTCCAAGCAAGTAGTCCAAGGCAGCTAGTGCTCAAAATACCTGAACTCCCTGATGGGTTTCAAGAAAGCATTTTTAAAGGCCAGGTGAGGGAGGGGAATCTCAGGGTGTGTGACCTGTTCATTCACAATTCTCTGATTGGTTGATGCTGAGGTAACAGGGCAGTGTCACAGGGGTTAACATTATCATTCCTTAGGCACCAGGAGGTCTAGGGGCTATGTGCTCATGATCATCCAGTAGTTAACTCTTCCATTTGATGAGGGTTTTAGTATCTGTAAAACAACTCAGGAAATGTGCATCAGATAGAGTTATCTAGGTACTTCAGAGAGGAGATAAAGCAGAGGACATGGGGGAGGACATATAAAGAAGATGTGATATATTATATATATATATATATATATATATATATATATACACAC
>NW_006792210.1:1895794-1919102 GCF_000442215.2 Lipotes vexillifer | reverse complement strand
ATATACACACACACACACACACACACACACACACACACACAATGGAATACTACTCAGCCATAAAACAGAATGAATTAATGCCATTTTCAGCAACATGGATGGACCTAGAGATTATCACACTAAGTGAAGTAAGTCAGACAGTGAAAGACAAATATCATATGATATCACTTATATGTGGAATCTAAAAAAAAAAAAAAAAATACAAATGAACTTATTTACAAAACAGAACCAGACTCACAGACATAGAAAACAAACTTACGGTTACCAAAGGGGAAAGGGGGAAAGGGAGAGATAAATTAGGAATCAGGGAGTAGCATATACACACTACTATATATAAAATAGATACACAAGGGACTTCCCCTGGCAGTCCAGTTGCTAGGACTCAGCGCTTTCACTGCCGTGGCCCTGGGTTCAATCCCTGGTTGGGGAACTAAGATCCCACAAACCACACGGCGTGGCCAAAAAACAAACAAAAAAACAGATAAACAAGAGGGACCTACTGTATAGCACAGGGAACTATACTCAATATTTTGTAATAACCTATATGGGAAAAGAATCTGAAAAAGAATATATATATATATATATATATATATATATATATATATATATATATATCTGAATCACTTTGCTGTACACCTGAAACTAACCCAACAATGAAAATCAACTAAACTTCAATACAAAATTAATTAATTTTTAAAAAGTGATCATAGTGTGAATATATTGATCGAACTTTAAAAGAATGGTCCAGTCACAAACATAAGTATAGCCCTAATACTATCCGTAAGAGAAAACATGGAAAACCCAAAGTAATTCAACAGATTTTTATTGTATACCTACTATGTGCAAGGAACTTTCTGAGTACTGGTGACTCAGCAGAGGACAAATTCCTTGTGTTTATGCAGTGTACATTTTAGTAGGAAGAGAAAGACAATAACAAATTAAACAAAATTTAACAGCATCTGACTGGAGGTAGTAAATGCCATGAAAAATAATAAGACATGATAATTATTCTGATAATTTTAATAATTCAAGGAGAAAATACATTTGCTTTCATTATGTGACAGTTTCAAACCTAAGTTTTTCTTTAGGCCCAATTCATAAGTCTTTGGATTCTGCAGGCTACTTAGTGCCTATGGAAATACAAATTGATGTCCTTAGCATTATCATTGGTTGTTGTAAGTCACACAACAATTGATGCTAATGCCAGTATTATCAAACCCTGGAAAGAAAGAAAGGACATGGAGAAAGGAAAAGATGGATGGAAGCAAAATGCAGAAAGGGAGTACAATGCTCTAAATTTGTATTTTTCCAAACATTAATTTGCCCTTAAAATCCCCATCATGAGGCTACTATATAAGCAAATCACCTTATAATAAAATCCACTGGGCACTCGAGTACGTAAATCCGGATGGACCTAGCTTATACTGGCTTCTACCGAAGAGATAAATATTAGAGCAGGATTCCAGTTGTATTAGTCTCCCCACTACAGGTGTCTTCCATTTCCTCCCTTATCACAAACCATCTCCCCTCAGGCAGCAGCAATTATATTCCTTTGAAACTCTCACTTCTTAAGAACTAGCGCAGATCTGCTTTAAGCAGATGCCAAAGTACTTAAACACTGTTATGCTGTGGTATTTCTGGAAAATGAAATAGTGCAGTTTTATCTTTTAATAAAGAAATTTGGCACTGTTACTATAGGCTTAGCAATAGTCCTCAAATCTTTACAAAGACATCAGTAGACTAAATCATTCAGCAAACAAAGGATGCATGTACGTGTTTTGAGGAGGCCAGAGTCAAATTGCCATGCTGATTGTTTCTACATAAATATTCTCATATTAAAGCCAGACTTTCATATCTCAAGAAAAAATGAGACATTCACTACAGAAAAAAAGACAATTTGGTTACCTAAGGATATTTTTCTTTTTAAAACTCACTGTGCATTTTCAAATAACAGAGAAATACTAATTTTTTTTAATTACTGAAGAATAGGTTCAGTAACATTTGTGCCACATATTTACTTACATTCTTGCAAGGTTTTATTTATCCAAAATGAGAAACAGGGTCCTATTTCCATGTCAGTTCTCTTTAAAGGGGAAAAACATGGGATGACCTCTATCACCCTTTTTAGAATTCATATCTTCATTTGCACTTCAGTGACTTGGGGCTTACCCCTCAGGGATGGAATCAGCACGAAATTATTAATAAGTATTCTGTAGTTATTCATTTGTTCAAGCATTTCTCCTATCTTCCTTGTATTCATTTAGAAACAAATTTAACACAAGTACTGCACATTCACTTCAGAAAAATTATAGGACACTAACCTGCAATATAATAGGAAATGAAAAACATATGTGATTATACCACCCAATAATAACACTACACCCAATAATAAACACTACAGTAGGCCCCAGGTATCCATGGTTGCAAAACCCATGGACACAGAGGACCGACTATACTCTGCCATTTTACACCAGGAACTTGACCATCCATGGGGTGGGGGGTGTGGCCCTGGAACCAATCCCCAGTGGATACCCAAGGGATGACTGTACAGTCGACCCTTGAACAACACAGGTTTGCACTGTGCAGATCCACTTATACGTGTATTTTTTGCAATAAGTACATATCGTACTACATGATCCAGGGTTGGTTGAATCTATGGATGCACAACCACTGATATGGAGGGCCAACTATGGGACTTTAGCATCTGGGGACTTTAGTATCCATAGCAGGTCCTAGAACCAACCCCCCAACAGGTACTGACTATATTAACACTTTGGTTTATGGCTATTCAACATGTATATACAGATTGGTATAGATAGATTATTTCTATCTTAATAAATGTGGTTCTACATTCATTGTTTTTTGTAGCTGCATAATGCATTTCATTGTATAGAGCTTACATAGTTTATATAACTACTTTCATTTTATTAGATATTCAAGTTGTTTAGATTCTTTTATTATATTCAAACCTGCTATGAACGTCCTTGCAGCTAAATTATAACAATCATTTATTTTCAAAGGAAAAAATGCTAGAAATGAAGGGTAAAAAGGCATGAAAATGTTTAAGACTTCTAAACATGTTATCAGAATGCCATTCCAGGAACATTGCTTGATTTATATTCAGCTGCCATTAAAAATAATAATGACAGTGATGATAATACTATAGCCACACAGTTCCCTTGCTCAATCACCAATACCCTGTATTATCATTCTTCTTAAGATCTGTTCATTTGACAGGTAAAAACATAATGGTATCTCTTAAATAGGAGAGTCTCTGTAAATTCGGAAATCAACAAGCTTCTGTTGAATATCTACTGTGTGTCAGGCCCTGTGTCAAGCTCTGAAGGTCACAAAACAAAACACCAACATTGCCTCCAAAGATCTTACAATCTAGTGGAGAATTCAGACATGTGCGCAAATGATAAAGACCCAAGGCATGCTACCGTAAGAGCTACACCAGAAATAAAACTAAAGTGATGTTAGAGAGCTGCACAACCTAAGTGGTTTCCCTGGGTTCACTTCAACATACCAAGGTATTTCCATTTTCTACAACCTGCCAGATCCCACATACAGCCAGCCCCTCAGCATCTGCAGGCGAGTGGTTCCAGAACCTGATATGGATACCAAACTCCACAGATACTCAAATCCTATAGTCAGCCCCCTGAATCTGCTGTTTCCATCTGAGGATTGAACCAACTGTGGATTGGATAGTACTGTATGTATTGAAAACAATTTGTGTATAAGTAGACCTCCACAATTCAAACGCACTCGCTGTAAGACAAACGCCGAACGCTATTTTTGCTTTTCACCTTCTTTCCTAAAAGCAAAAATGCTCTCCAGATTCCTTTCAGTTAGAGAAAACAGGTACGAAGGTAAGTCTTTCCTAGAAGGTAGGTCTTTCATCAAAGGGAAATGGCATAAAGCAAACTTTCAAAAAGCAAGGGAAACCTTTATTTTAATAAGAAAGAACTGAAAAGTGCTCAGACTTGAGAAGCAAATAAACTCTTACCAAATTAGATATGACAGCAAAGAAGGGCTGGAAAGACTAGGATATGTATCTGCATTCCTTAGAGAGAAAACCAATGTACTTTCAAGCTGCCTGCTCTGCTACAGAGTCTCTAAGAAAAAGCCTCATTGCTGGGACACTCGGATCTATACCTAACCACCTTTTACCATCGCAACCTAGAGAGGAACAGAAGTATTTAGGGCCACAACAAGGTCCTACTGTATAGCACAGGGAACTATATCAACATCCTGTGATAAACCATAAAGCAAAAGAATATGAAAAAGAATATATATATATATATGTATATGTATATAACTGAATCACTTTGCTGTACAGCAGAAATTAACACAACACTGTAAATCAACTATACTTCAATCAAATAAAAAAAAAGTATTTAAGGCCAAACATAATAGTGTTTCTAAGGCTTTCAACATTCTTTCTTCTGCCCTACCTTACTGTTACATTAAGGGCAGTCTCATCTACCAAACACTACTACGTGCCAGGGGTTTTCACGTATTACCTCATTTAATCCTCCACATTCCCTGTAACATCATCCCGATGTATACAGATTCAGAAAATTATATGCAGAGAGGCTAAGACACTTTGTTGCACAAGCTAGAACTGCAAGGTTTTCCCGTCTTTTAGGGACAGACCCTATTCGACGTTCTAGTTTACTATATTTCTGGAACAATTTCTAGTTTCATGAAGCAGCCTAGAGATTGTCTCTAACTCAGAAAGCATAACTCTTTCAATTGCCTTAATTATTCATCATAAATAACACGAGAGCAAATTAGATTTTTCCTCTTTTGAGTTGAAATTTTTGATAACACTTTAATACAAAAAGCAGATGACATTTTCATGTAAAATATACAAATGTACAAATATACAAATTCTCAGTCCACTAATGTTTCCACAAATGCATTCGGTACAGCTGTTTGGCTTAGGCTGTTTACACACACATGGTGAAATGAAGAACTGAAAATTATTAATATCGCTCTAGTCAAAACCTTTTTTTTTTTTTTGCCTCAATTTTTGCACAGTTCACATAAACCGCTCCAGGGCCTGAATAACCCAGACGTGTTCTCAATTTTCAAAACGCAGGGAGATATAGATAATGATAGATCGTTGATTACACACCTAAAAAGCCACCAGGTTAATGGAAAATTAATGCTTCTTGCTCTTTGCATTGAAAACAGTACATATGTTCTATAACTTTGCTACAGACACTTTCAAATAAAACTAGATCATCTTTACAGCCATTCTTTTTGTCTTTGTGTTTAATAACGTCTTTTTGTTCTGCCTCCTTTAAAAAAATTTGTCAGTGATTCGTTTTATTTACAATAAAATCCTCTTACATAAGATTTTTTTTTCTTCCAGCTGAACTGCACTGTGAGTGAAAAGTTATTATGTGCCAATTTTCCATTTGTATTTTGAGAGGGAGTAAAAGCACTTCAGGACTCTTGCATTTTCCGTTACTGAAACAGGAGTGTGTAGGGCCATTATAAGAGTATGTGGGTACCACTCTGCATTTTGCACTTCTAATGCTTGGAAAGCTTTTAATACATCTTGCTGCCTTGCACAGTCTTACATTTACATTTTAAAACTCCAAATGAAGTAACCACCCCCTTGGCTATTATAACCTGTGAATCAGAGCCAACCTATGTAAATGGCAAGGTTGTTTGCAAAATGAAAGAATTAAATTGACCTGACGTCTTGGGCAAATGTCACTGGTTACCCCATTAACTGGGATAGAGGAGCTTGATTGTCTCTATCACTGAGTAGCTCCTATATAAAATAATGGCCTGCACAGTATTGTTACCTTAATTTTAAAAAACAAACAAACAAACAAACATGGGGGTTGGATGAGAAGAAGGAAAGGAAACTAAGAAGTTCTGGTTACAGATAGAACACAGGCAGTTTATGCTTTTCATGCTGGTATGAGACCAGCATACATACGCAGAAGAGTTGGTAACATTAAATGAATTAGAGATACTGAGAAAGACAAAAAGTTAAGTAAAATGGAGATTTTTAAAAGCATCCCCCAGAGGCACCCAGGGTATCCTTAATACATGTATTCATTTCTGTGGGGGGAAAAGTCCCTACCGACCAATGGTTTACACTAGATAGCATACTTCAATCACTATTCCTACTGACAACACAGATTAAACGATTTGATTCTTTTGACAAAGTAAACATAACATTCCATGAATGGAGAAAGGGAAATGATCAAAAAAGGATAAAGACTCAAAAGGAACTTCCAGATACCTAAGGGCAGAAAAGAAAAAACTTGTGGTTTCAAAAGCAGAGCAAAGAGTTTGCATGACCAGCAGAGGCAGTGATGTTCAGAAGAGTAGCAATAACAAAGGCAGAGTAAACTGAAAAGAGGGTAGATGTGCCACCCACCTCAACACCCATCCCCTCCTATACGGCCCTGCAGGAAGTTTAGGAATCTAGCAAGTGACATGGCAGTACATAAAGAAAAACAAAATTATGCAGTGGAGGAAATACTGAACAAGAAGCCAAGAGATCTTTTGTGGCTTCTTGTACATCATGGATGGACCTCAAGGACATTATGCTATGTGGAATAAGGCAGACAGAGAAAGACAAATACTGTATGATCTCTTATACGTGGAACCTAAGCAACAACAACAAAAACACCTGAACTCAGCCAAAGAGAGAACATACTGGTGGTTGCCAGAGGTGAGGAGTTGGGGTGGACAAAATGGGTGGAGGGGGTCAAAAGGTACAAAATTCCAGTTATAAAATAGATAAGTCATGGGGATGTAACGTACAGCATGGTGACTATAGTTAATAATACTGTATGGAGGTTCCTTAAAAAACTAAAAATAGAATTACCATATGACCCAGCAATCCCACTACTGGGTGTATACCCAGAGAAAACCATAATTCAAAAAGATACATGCACCCCAATGTTCATGGCAGCACTATTTACAATAGCCAGGTCATGGAAGCAAGCTAAATGTCCATCAAGGGACAAATGGATAAAAAAGATGTGGCACATATATATACAATGGAATATTACTCAGCCATAAAAATGAATGAAATTGGGTCATTTGTGGAGACATGGATGGACCTAGAGACTGTCACACAGAGTGAAGTAAGTCGGAAGGAGAAAAACAAATATCGTATATTAACGCATATATGTGGAATCTAGAAAAATGGTACAGATGAACCAGTTTGCAAGGCAGAAACAGAAACACAGATGTGGAGAACAAACGTACGGACACCAAGGGGGGAAAGCAGGGGGTGGGAGGTTGGTAGTGGAATGAACTGGGAGATTGGGATTGACATATATACACTAATATGTATAAAATAGATAACTAATAAGAACCTGCTGTATAAAATAAAATAAAATAAAATTCAAAACAAATAATAATGATACTGTATTGTATATTTGAAAGTTGCTAAGAGAGTAGACTGTAAAAGTTCTTATCACAAGGAAAAAAAAACCCCATCATTCTTAAGTATTAACTACATGCAAGATGGTAGGGGATATTGGGATGAATGAAAAGAATCCCTGTCCTTCACTCTGGTGGGAAAGCTGTTTCTGGAATTCTTGTCCTTAATCCTAGAGGAAATTAATTCAGTGTTTCATCTTCAGAATGATGTTAGCTGTGTAGATAATCTTTATCAGGTTGAGGAAGTTCCCTTCTATACCTAATTTGCTGACACTTTTTGTCAGGAATGGATGTTACATTCTGTCAAATGTTTTTAACGCATAAATTGATATGATCATATGGGGTTTTTTAAACATCTTTATTGGAGTATAATTGCTTTACAATGGTGTGTTGGTTTCTGCTTTATAACAAAGTGAATCATCTATACATATACATATATCCCCATACCTCCTCCCTCTTGCGTCTCCCTCCCTCCCTCCCACCCTCCCTATCCCACCCCTCTAGGTGGTCACAAAGCACCGAGCTGATCTCCCTGTGCTATTCCCTGTGCTATGAGGCTGCTTCCGACTAGCTATCAATTTTACATTTGGTAGTATATTTAAGTCCATGCCACTCTCTCACTTCGTCCCACCTTCTTTTTTAATCTGCTAATGCGGAAAATTGCATTGATTGCTTCCCAAATACTAACCTAATCCTGAATTCCCGGAATAAACTCCATCTGGTCATGATGTATTATCGTTTTTTCATACGGTTGTCCCTCAGTATCCACAGGAGATTGGTTCCAGGACCCCGAGTGGATACCAAAATCCAGGGATGCTCAAGCCCCTTATAGTCAGTCCTCTGTATCTAAGGGTTCCACCCTGGCAGAGTCAACCAACTGCAGATCGATTTGATTTGCTAACATTTCGTTTAGAAAATTTGCGTCTACGATCATGAAGGATATAGGTCTGTAGTATTCTTTTTTGTAATGTCTTGTCTACTTTTGAAATCACAACAATGCTGACCTCATACAGAAATTTGGGTAGTATTCCCTCTCCTTGAATTTTCCGGAAGAGTTTCTATACACTTGATATTATCTCTTCTTAACATATTCAACAAAATCCACAGTGGAGCCATCTGGATATGGGAAGGTTTATAAGAACAAATTCAGTTTATAAAAACTAGATATATGTGTATTCGGGTTATCTGTTTTTTCTTACACGAGCTTTTAGTAGTTTCTGCCTTTTAGGATTTGTCAATTTCATCTAAGTCATCAGATTTACTGGCATAAAGTTGTTCATGGTTTCTTTATTATTCTTTTAGTATCTATATAATACATACAGATATTGCCTCTCTCATTCCTGATACTCTAATTTATATTTTTTCTGTTCTTTTAATCCTGATCCATGTGGCTAGGGGTTTACATATTGTATGGATCTCCTCAAAGAACCAGGTTTTGATTTCATTCATTTTCCTTGTTGTTATTTTTACTTTGATCTCCATTATTTTCTTTCTTTTGTATATTTTAGCTAAATTTGCTTTGCTTTTTGTGGTTTCCTAAGGGGGAAGCTTAGATCTTGGACTTAATATCATTCTTCTTTTCTAACATGGGCATTAAGTGCTATAAATTTCCCTCCAATTGTTGTGTTAGTATTATGCTACAAATTCGAATTTTTAAAAATTTTTTCATCCAGTTCAAAATTCTTTCTAATTCCCTTTTTGATTTATTCTTTCATCCATGGGTTATTTAGAAGTCTGTAATTTCATTTCCAAATATTTATGGATTTTCCAGAGACTTTTTTGTTATTGACTTCTACTTTGATGCCATTGTGGTCAGTGGATATATTTCATGACGTGAATCCTTTTAAATTTGTTGAAAGTAGTTTTCTAGCCCAGAATGTGTTCCATCTTGGTAAATGCTCTATATGCACTTGAAAAGAATGTGAATTCTGCTGTCGTTAGGTAGAATATTCTATAAATGTCATTTAGGTCAACTCGATTGATAGTATTGTTCAAGTTGACTAAATCCTATTGATTTTCTATTTAACTTGCTCCATTAATTACTGAGTGAGGGGTATTGAAATCTCCAGCCATAATTGTGGATTTGTCTATTCTCTTTGCACTTCTATCAGTTTTTGTTAACATGTTTTGAAGCTCTATGACTAGGTACATAAACATTTAGATTTTTATGTCCTTTTGATGAATTGACTCCACCGTCATTATGAAATGGCATTCCCTAGTCCTGGTAATATTCTCTGCTCTGAAATCTACTTCGATATTATTATAGCCACTCAGGTAGTGATTAGCATGTTACAGGCAAAATGTTTTTCGTTAGCGAGGTATTGTTATATCATTTACTGATAACCTATTTGTGTCTTTATATTTAATGTGTATTTCATGTAGGCAGCTTGTACTTGTGTCTTGCATTTTTATCAAATCTGACAATATTTGTCTTTTAATTGGAGTGCTTAAAACATCTCCATTTAATGTGATAATGTGATGTCATTAGCTTTGAGCCTATTATCTTGTTATTTGTTCTGTATTTGTCAATCTGTTCTTTGTTCTCTTTTGGATTCCTTGAATGTTTTTTAATGATTCCATTTTACTGCTTTTTTTGGGCTTAGTAGATATAACTCTTTGTTATTTTAATGATTGATTTAGGGTTTGTAGCATCTTTAAACATGACACATCTTTAAACATGGCACAGTCTACTGTCAAGTAATAGCAGTTTGTGGGTATAGTACAAGAACACCACCCTCCATTTCTCACCTCCTGACCTTTGTACTATTGTTATCACACATTTTACTTTTGTATATATTATAAAGGCCATAGTACATTTTAAAAATTATTTTTATTGGAAAAATTGTATCTCAAAGATATTTATATTTTCCCATGAAGTTGCCATTTCTAGTTCTCTTCATTCCTTTGTATTGATACAGATTTCCATCTGGTATCATTTTCTCTCTGCTTGAAGTAATTCCTTGAGTATTTCTTATAGTAACAGTATGCTGGGGATGAATTCTTTGAGCTTTTGTATATCTGAAAAAGTCTTTATTTTACCTTCATTTTCCAAAGGTATTCTCCTGGGTATAGAGATATAAGTTGTCTGCTTGTTTTTTTTTCTTCTTCCCTGTTGGTACTTTACAGATGTTTTTCTCCTATCTTCTTGCATTCACAGTTTCTGGTGAAAAATCTGCTGCCATCCTTATTTTTCTTTCTTTGTACATAATGTGACTTCCTTGGCTTTCTGATTGTCTCTTTATCACTGATTTTACAGCATTTGATTCTGATATGCATTTGTTTTCTTTTCTTCACATTCGTTGTGCTTGGGATTCATTGAACTTCTTAGATCTGAAGGCTTATAGCTTTCATCAGATTTGAAACATTTTTGCCTATTATTTCTTCAAATATTTTTTCAGTGTCCCCTTCTCTCTGCTCATTCAGAGACTCAAATTATGTGCATATTGGGCTGCCTGACATGGTCAGATAGCTTACTGATATCTGTTCATTTGTATTTTATTCTCTTTTCTCACTGTGTTTCATTTTGGATACTTGGCTCTGCTATGTCTTCAAATTTACTAATACTTTCTTCTGCAATGTTGGATGATCTACCATTAATCTCCTTCAGTGTATTTTTTTTTTTTTTTGGTGGTACGTGGCCTCTCCTGTTGCGGAGCACAGGCTCCGGACGCGCAGGCTCAGCGGCCATGGCTCACCGGCCCAGCCGCTCCGCGGCATGTGGGATCTTCCCGGACCGGGGCACAAACCCGAGTCCCCTGCATCGGCAGGCGGACTCTCAACCACTGTGCCACCAGGGAAGCCCCTCCTTCAGTGTATTTTTAATCAGATACGGTAGTTATCATCTCTAGAAGTTCAGTTTGGCTCCATGTCTTCAACTTCTGTGCCTAGGTTTTTTAACGTATGGAATATAGTCATAATTGTTTTAATTTACTTGTTGCTAATTCTGATATCTGTGTCAATTCTGGTTCAGTTTTGATTGATCGATTTAACCATTTTGAATTGAATTTTCCAACTTCTCTCTTTTTTTGGCCGCACCGTGTGGCATGCGGGATCTTAGTTCCCTGAGCAGGGATAGAACCCATGGCCCCTGCAGTGAAAGCGCAGAGTCTTAACCACTGGACCGCCAGGGAAGTCCCTCCAATTTCTTTTTATAACTGGTAACTTTTGATTGGATGCCAGGTGTTATGATTATTTTTCCTTTTTGGGTGCTTGATATTTTTGTATGTCTTGGGCTTTGTTCTGAGATGCAGTTACTTGAAAACGGTTTGATCCTTTGGGGTCTTGCTGCAGGTGGGATCACAACAGTGTTCAGCCTAGGGATAATTATTTCCACTACTCCATTGAAATCCTCATGTCTACTTTACCCAGTGTTTCATAAGTCTTGAGGTTTTTCCAGCCTAGCCAGTAGGAATTGGCACTATTCCTAAGTCGGTGTAAATGCCAAGCACTATTAACTTTAGTTCTTTCAGATGTTTCCTTTCCCCAGCCTTAGGTAATTTCTTCCTACACAAGTGCTGATCTGAATTCATCTGAATACTCAAAGAGGACCATCTACACATCTCTACAGTTCTTTTTATATCTAGCTCTTTCTTCCCTATTACACTGTCCTGCAAACTCTAGCTGCCTTGGACTCCCTGGACTCCCAGAGGAGTTCCATCTCCTCAACACAGAGAGTCTACTGGGCCCTGCAATGTGACTGGGAAGCTCCCTCCGGGCAGGAATATAGGAAAACCATAGGGGTTATTTTGGTTGCCTTGGAGATTACTGCCTTCACTGCCTGATGTCCAGTGTCTCACAAGCCATCATTTCATTTATTTTGCCTATTGTTTTGTTCTTTGAAGTGGGAGGATGGTCCCTGTTTCTCCATCTTTTCCAGAAGCAGAAGTGCTCGCCCCCTTTTAAAAATTTTAAGAACACATTATTCCTGTGGAAATGGTACTCATTGAGAAGAGCTACAATTACTTAGTCATCATTTAAAATTTAACACTCAGATTCTACCCACACAAGGCACCAGAACAAGGCTTTGAAAACAATGGAAGGAGATAGCCATTGCCGCTCACTGTGGTGATTATTTATAGGGGATGACAACATTGCCGTGCTTCTATGCTTCTGTATGTAGGTCATTTATCCATGATATCGTTCACTTATTTGGAAGGTCCTTTTTGTTCTGGGGCTGAAATAGACCTAGTCCAGAAGGAGAGGCCTTATGCATGATAACCAATCACACCCTGCATGTATATAGGTTTAGATATCTTTTATATATAGGTTTATACATTATTAAAGAACATTCGTAGTCATTCACATCCCATTTAATCCTTGACGTGTCTTTAAGGCACTAGAAGATTAGGTATCTTCATAGCCATTCACAGAGGAGAGCTTAAACGATCTGCCTAATCACATCATTAGCTGTTGTCAGAACAATGGCTGGTATTCAAGTCACACAATTCCCTGCGACTCTGTCCCCATATCCTATGGCTTCCTAATGGCTTGTAAAGATAAGATTGGTATAGCTGGGCTATGTCTGCCTATGAAATAGGGACTCAGACGAAACAGATACCAGGAGAGCCACGGTGGCAGCAATCCCATAGAAGTGTACGGGAGCCATCCTATCATAATATACTTTAATACAACGCAAAATTTCAGGTCCCAGCTGCATGTGAAAGTTTGTTTTCCTCCCTCTTAGCCATCATGCATTACTGATGTGAAGTGACCTCACTTACATGTCACAGGCAGATTATGATGACAGAAGCTCCTTTAGTGCTGGCATAGAGAAGGCCTGCTTTCCTTTGCTCTAACTTGGTCCACTTCCCCTGCTTTATATGCTGCCACCGGGACTGTCACTCTCCCGTGGTAATGAGCTAAAACAAGTGTTGAATCACTGCAGTTATCCCTCATTTTCATCAAAGCCCTTATGTACTCAGCCTCAACTTCTGTCTTCACAAGAAATCCCATTTAGCTCCTTGAACCCAAAGGTCTCATTCCTCATTGCCCCACCAGTAAGTCTCTGCCAGCCGTTGCATTGAGGATCCACAGATGGCCATAGGCTGTCCAACTGATGGGCTGATGCACCGATGCTCCTACCTGGTTGACCCAAGTCTCGTGCTCCTGGACCAAAACCAAGAGGAAGTCTGACAGGATTACTTTAGAACCAATCCTTGCCATTTTCTTTTTCATCCTTCCTGCCCCACTTCTCTATTTCTCTCACTTTAAAGAGCCTATGCAATAAAAAGGTCTAAATATCTTTGCGGTATCGTGAAAATGCCCAGCTGCCAAAGAAGTCTAAATGTGAAAAAAAGGTCTTAAGAGGAAGTAAGAAATGATTGACAGAAACAGGTTCTAAAATGAGACCATCACTAAAGGAAAAAAATGTACTGGGGATTGTCCCGAGAAGAATTTAATATTAATACCCATCTAAGGTTACTAAGTGTATGGAATAAAAGTTGCTCAAGAAAGGGACTTCACAGAACTCTATGCTGGTTACTGGTTCTTTGAAGCATGATCTCAGAATGCTTTCAGTGGAGTGTCAAGTCTGAAAATATGTGCAAATGACTCACCCACCCATAGATTTGTTTTTTTAATATGTCCTGACCTAGAAAATGCTGTAATGCAAGACAATATCATTTGCTTTTTGCAAAGACAAGGAGAGAAGGATTTTTAAGATAATTACATCCTACCAAAAACTTTCTGCACCAATGTTTGTTGTTTAATGAGAACAGCAGGTAGGCAGCTTCTACTCAAGGGATTCTCTTGCAGGTTGCTAAGACATGAAAACGGAAAACTAGGTTACAACGTTAAGGTTTCACGGCCCATCTCTCACGCTCGTTCTTCACCTCGATTTCCATAGCTATAACTATATGACTCAACGGTTGGGCTCTTTCTTTTCATCTAAACAGACATTCAGGGAGAGATTACAGTAATTTTCAAAAGGAGGAGTATGTTAGAATCACCTGTCAAACTTTTAAGAAGTCAGGTAGCAGGGCCATGCCTCACCTCTACAGCATCCAACTTTCTGGGAATGTGGCTCAGATATGTTTTTTACAGCAATACATGATTAAGATGTGCATCCCTGTTAATAACTTTTAGATTAAGGGATATTTGAAGAAATTAAGTCATTAAGTTTTTAATAGTTTCCTATGGCTGCTGGAATAAATTATCACAAGCTTAGTGACTTGAAACAACACAAGTTTATTGTATTACAGTTCTGGAGGTCAGAAGTCCCAAATAGGGCTTACTGAGCTAATATCAAAGTGTGGTCAGGGCTGCATTCCTTCCTGGAGGTTCTGTGGGAGCATCCCTTTCTTTGTCTTTCCCGGCATCTAGAGTCAGCTTACATTCCTTCCCTTGTGGCCCCTTCCATAATCAAAGCCAGCAATGGTTAGTCAAGTCTTTCCCATGATGCCATCTCTCTGATTATGCCTCTTCTGTTTCCCTCTTCCCCATTTAAGGACCCTTGTAAGTACATTGAGTCCACTCAGATAATCCAAAATAATCTCTTCAAGGTCATCTGATTAGCAACCTTAATTCCATCCGCAACCTTAATCCCGCCTTTGCCATATAACATATTTACAGTCTCTATAGATTAGATCATGGACAAAACTTTAGGGCACTACTGTTCTCCCTACCACAGAAATGATCTATTTCAACCACTTCATTTGGCTGATAAGGCAAAAGAGACACAAATAAGTGGAAAGAGGTATTCAGTTAATGGTATTAACATCCTCAAAGTTACCCTTCTCTTTATGTCACTCCCAAAATTTAAAAACCAAATTCTGTCAATCTGGTACCCATGAATCTAAACCAATGAACACTGTCCTCCTCCTTAATTCAGACCAACTTTGTCGTCCTCACCCTAGACCTCCACCAGATATTCCACAAGTACCTGCAGATGTTCCAATTATGCTGCCCCTTCCAGCAGCCAATTAAAGGGAATGAGAATGTAATAGCTGACCTAAGTCAAGCTACTCCCAAAGTCCTGGTGGGATTTAAAATGAATCCTATTTGCCCCCTGCTTAAGGATGCATCCTATGCTTTCTGATATGGAGCCTTAAAGGAAACTCTGTCCGTTACCCCCAAACCAGCGCCTTGCCCCATGCTTTGCTCAGGCAGAGGCGTTCAATATGCCACAGGGAGAATTCTACTCCTACTCCTGCAACTCAAACTTTCAGCATGAAAACAAAATGGAAATCTAGAATTGACCCAATTTCTACTTGTATAACATGGAAATTCTATCCATCTCCTTGATTTCTTTCTTCCGTTTTCTCACTCACTGTTGTTAGCTTAGCCTTCCTTTAACCTGCCATTTCTCCTCCAGGCCAGAAGAGTGCCTTGCCCAAATTGATGCTACCTGAATACTTGTTGAATGAATTAATGGTGAATGGGTGAATGGGTGAATGAATGGGCCATTGAAACGGCCATATATTTGGTTCTTTTTGGCTCCAGTCTCCCTTCAAACACATCCTTCACACTTCTGCTGGAGTGATCCTCTAAAACGAAGGATCTAATAGAGTCCTTTCCCAGCTTCCAGTTGCCTACAGAATAAAGTCCACATTTCTCAGCTTGGCATTAGAAGTCATCCAAAATTAACCTCCTAACACACTTTCCAGCTTTGCTCCTGCACTAGGCTCTCCTCGAATGCTCTGATCCCCCTAGATCTCTGTTCCGCAGCGACAGCTGGTGTCCTCCAATCCCTGATTGCAACC
Organism: Lipotes vexillifer; assembly: GCF_000442215.2. Classification (NCBI taxonomy): domain Eukaryota; kingdom Metazoa; phylum Chordata; class Mammalia; order Artiodactyla; family Lipotidae; genus Lipotes; species Lipotes vexillifer. Next base: position 1,902,978 of record NW_006792210.1, on the reverse strand, counting down.
TGCTCTTCATGTCTTGCTGCTTCACACTCAGGTTTTGCACAACTTGGAATGCATCACTGTCCCTTCCATTTTCAGTGACCTAAGCCTCAAGCACTGGACCTATTTCCTCCATGATTTCCTCCCAAAGAACTCTGCCAGGCTCCAGTCCATTCTGTAGGTCTTACTCATTTTGTATCCTCCACAGGACACTGCACTAAGTACAGACTAATAGAAGTCTACTAAATGCTGATTTTATAATACAGGAGTATTTATTCAATACAATGTTGATGGTTCCTGAATCATAAGAAGATTTTTTTTTTGGCCTTATATTGCACTGAGAGAAAATAGTATTCAGTATATGTTAGAGAGGATTTTTTTTTTTCCAAAAGAAGAAAACTTTCCAGTCAACTAAGAGTTAACCAGAAAAACCAATTAACCAGAAGGTCCATTCCTTGCTCTCAATTATACACACCAATGGAGGGAAGCAGTGAGGCAGATGATCTAAAACAGTAGATAATCAAAAATTCTGCCCATTGGCTTTCAGGCTCTCCCCACACATCCTCCCCGTTTCTCTGCCCACTGCACTGCACTCCCTGGCCTCTGGCAGACTCATTATCCTGATTCTGCTTGGCTTAGGCTATACAGAAATGAGTTTGAATTCTCTGTGCACACATTCATTTACCTGACTTGTACTGGCCACCTCCTATCTGCCAGCCACTCAGTGAGGCCCTGGATGGAAGAAGAGAGATAGAGGCAAACCGTACATGGTCTCTGCCTGGAAATAATTTCTAATGTTTAAATAAAAGGAGTTTGCAATCTGGTTCGATACTGCATCTTTTTCAGTCTCAACACACCAAGGGATCAGAATGTGAAACACCTGGGGGTGAGAGTTCAGGAGTAGAAAAAATAAGACTGAAAGGCTGGTTGAGGCCAGCTTTGTGAAGAGGCTGGTAAGCCAAGCCAGGGCATTTGGACTTGATCCTGGAGGCAGTAGTGAACTGGCAAAGGAAATGACATTGCATAATGGCAGCGGTGACAGAGTCATGGGAAGGATCTAGCAGCCCTGGGTTAATCACTTGAACCACAAAATAAATAATCCCCAGAGAGAAAAACTAAAGCTGAGCATTTAAAGGTATAAACCCCTACTCAAGATAACTTTTTCAGAACTCCTGCTGCCTAGGGATTTAGACATGAGATCTCTACTAAACACACAACAAACAAGTGCCTAGCACAGTGCCTTTCACATGACAGGAATTCAGTATATGACCACTGACTTCAATAGAATGAGGGATGAGGCTTGATAAGAAAGAAAATATATCAAGCAGCCACCAGGGTTGAGATATAAAAGGCCCACCAAGGAACTTTATCTCGCTGGTGCTAAATGAAACCCTATATTCGGGAAGCTGAAAAAAAAATCATGTTCAAAATCCCCTGCTTAAAATTTCAAGTGGTTCCCTGCTGCGACCAGGATTAAGCCCAAACTCAATAGTTAGGGCTAAAAAGCTTTCCATGATGTGGTCCCCACCCTACTTTGCCTGCCTTATCTCCTAATATTTCCTAACACAAGGCCTCTACTATTGCTAGACGGTCCCTCAAACACCCGCTAAAGAAATGTCAATCCTAATCTGACCATAGACATGCCGTGTAAGCCGGATAGTCTTGATTTTTCTCCCAGGAATGTTGTGTGGTTTCCTATGAGAACCAATGATTACAGTGGTCTTTTAAAATGCAAACTGAGAATTGCAGTGTCTAGTGTGGTAGTGGTTAGCCTTCAGGACTAAGCCAATACTTGGCTATATAAACAACTTGGTTTGCCCGGTCCTAATGAATGGGTAATGTCTCAATGCCAGAGGCAAAGCTCGCACTACTCTTTAAATACCAAAGGACAGAATTACAAATGGGCAGAACCCTTGCTACACCTGCTACAGCGTGCATATATGATCAGACTCAATTGTAATGATTATGTGTGTGCGTGCTTATCCTTTGGAAGACAACCATGCAGACAGATGCCTGGGCCGGAAATGAGTTTGCAGTTATTTTAATGATTTGGAATGCATCCATTAATTTGAAATACTCCAAAGTAATGGTTTGAGATTATATTTAAGGTCTTTCAAAGAACCCCATAACCACAGGGCAACTATTCACCCTCTAAGTTAAATTTTAAGACAGCTTTTTAAGTTGAACACCTACTATGTGCCGGGTGCTTTTATATAGGTCATTTCCTTAGCACATAATGATCTCACTGTTATGTATTACCAACTAAAATTTGAATTATGTGCTTATTTCTTTTCAATGAATCCATTTTCCTTTCATTTAAGCAGGAGTAACATTTTATCAAATCATAGCATTGAGCTGGAATAACTCTCACATCCATCTACTTGTATCTCCATTGCCACCACACTAGTAGTCCCACCATCTCTCATCTAAAATATTTCAACAGTCTCCCTCGGGCTCTCCTCAGCTTCCACTCTGGCCCCCTCCAATCTATTGTATACAGAAGAGCAAGAGTCCTTGTCTTCAAATGAAACTTAATTTCCTTTTGAAAACCATCCAGTGTCTTCCCACTGCATTTTGTATATTGTACTTGAAAGTTGCTGAGAGTAGATCTTAAGTGTTCTCACCACACACACAAAAAAAGATAGAGGTGTAAACTAACCCTCCTGTGGTAGTCTTTTGCAATATATACATGTATCAAATCACATTGTATTCAATACACCGTAAACATATACAATGTTATATGTTAATTATACCTCGATAAAGCTGAAATAAACAAACAAACCAAAACCTAACTCCCAAACTCCTTACTGTGCCTATGAGGCCCTGCATGATTGTCTATAAGCCCTAGGATTTCTGTGCTCAAAGCCTAGAGAGCCAGGGCTCAGTTAGTTGCAGAACAGACTAAGACCTGGAGCACACACAGGCAACTCACAGTAAGGTAGATGCTGCAAAAGTCCCCATAAGAGATGTTGGAAAGAGGTGTCCTGAGCAAATGTCCGCAGAGATCACTCCTGAGGGGTGTATGACCTTTAGGGGCTTAGAAATGAATGAACAATATCCATTTGAGACAAGAGATCACCTTGTATTCTGCCTTGTTTGGACCTTCAGACAGACTTCCTATGGTTAAACCCGACAACTTGCTCTCTGGATCCCATTCCATTTTACCTACTCAAGAATTTCCATCCTATAATGATGTCCTCTCCTGAAACTTCAGTTTCTTCCTACTGGATTACCCCTATCTGCATACAAACATGACCTGGTATCTCCCACTTGAAAAAAAAAAAAGTCTTAACCTTCCACCCCTTCTGCATGTGCTCACTTACCCTGGTCCCTTTCCCAGCACCATTTCTTCAAAGAGTCACGTATGTCTCTGTTGAAGCTCCTTCACAGCCCAATCTCTCTTCAACCCACTCCATTTAGGCTTCTGTCCACACTCCGCCACTGACACCATTATGGCCAAAGTCATCAATGACATTCATGTAGTGAAAAACTGGCCAATTGTGCTCGCCTCTCATCTGATTTCTCAGTAGCATTTGGCAGTCAGTCACTCCCTTCTCTTTAAAACACTTTTTTCATGCGCCTTTCTTGATGCTATGCCCTTGGTTTTCCTCCTACTGGTTGCTTGTATTCAATCTCAGATGCTGGATCCTCCTCCGCTAGACTTCTAAAGGCTACAAAGCCTTAGATCTCAGATCTAGGCACCATTCTCTCAACTATCTACACTCCTCTTAGGTAATTTTACACAATCCCATTGATTTTCACATTCCTGTCTCCTTTGTGTCATTCAGCTCTAAGCCTAAAAGTTACCTCCTGAGAAAAGCAGACTGACCACACAATCAGAAATAGGCTCTGGTCACTCTCCCATTACTGTCTTTTATTTTGCTGCATATCACTTACTAGTATCTGATATTCTAACACACACACACACACACACACACACACACACACACACACACACACACTGTTCAATGTGTTCATTACTAATCTCCCTCTAACTAAAACACAAGCTCCATAATAGCAGGCGCATGATTTTCCTTGTTCAACACTATATTCCTAGTGTCTATACAGTTCCTAGCCTATAGTAGGCACTCAAAAATTGCTGAATGGATGAACATACAAAATTTGTAAGCTAAAGGGTTTTTACAGAAGCAAGGGTTGATGGAACAAAACAGGGAAGATGGAATAGGAAATATGGTGAAAAAGCAGGGACAAATAGAAGAAAGGGGCATAAATCAATGTACCATACCAACAAGGTGTTAGGAAGTACAGAGAAGGACTATAATAACTTTTTTCCTTTATAATGTCCCCTCTTTGTTTCTCCATGATTAAAAGCACAAGTCTTAAAGTGAACTGGACCTGTGGACTTGTCTTTGAGGCCAACAATCATGTGTGGGCAGAAAAGACTGTCTCATTTTCTAGCCAGTCTTTGAGAGACAGAAGAATCCCAAGAGATAACTGGTGATGAGAGCTACTAAGAGGCAAAGAAAACAGATAAAGTGCCTGTGTGCCGAGGCACTCAAAAAAGAAAGAGAGCAAAGCACAGGGACTCAAAGGTCTAGAGATCTGAGAAGTGGCCTTGGGAGGAATTCTGACACAAAGCTAAAAGAATGGGACAGCTGGTTGAGGTAAGAAGGTCAGCATGAGGAATATCCGGAAAAAGGAAGCCACTGATTAGTCTGGCAGATAGATGGGACACAGCATTAGACATCCAGGAACTTCTTGTCTGGTAGCAATTAGCAGAGAGGAAATCCAATGGGCTCAAGTCTGGGGCAGAACTCCAGTTTCTAAGAGGGCTAAAGAAAGAACAAGGCTGGACCCTAGGCCTGAAAGATTCAGGGCCAGGCATCTATCACAGAAACCCAGTTCTAAGGGCTGGGGTCCAAGAACAGTTCTTTGTCACAAGAACAAAACAGAATCTGAATTGTTAGACTGATAGATGAGGTCAAATCCTGACCAAATATAATGCTTACGATGACAAGCTATTGCCCTAGGGCACCTCAAAATCCCACTATCTCAGACAGGACTGGCCCCCGAGTCAAGAGCTAGACTGAATTTGCAGGTGATTAAAAATGCCCTCAGTTGTGAGGACCGGACAGCTCTGGGGACAGAGAGCCCAGCAGGTCATTCCTGAATGTGATGCAAGATGTCTCTGTGGCCAAGGCTTTCTTGGATGATTTAAATACCCCAACATGCATGTGAGATTCATTAGTGGTTGAAGGCGCCTAATTACGTTGGTGAGAGGCTACCAGGAATCAGACCTTAATTACTCCCAACCACCTGGTCTCCCAGAAGTCCCGCCAAAACTGGAGCTTCTCCTTGGACTCTCTTGATCGTCCTGCTGCTTCTGGGAACACAGGAGCCAATTGCAGGTATCAACAGAAGATGAACTGACTCCAGAGTATGTAGGGTGTTAGTCTCCAAGGTTTAGAGGTGTGAACTCAGGCCTCCTGCCTGTGCAGCTAAACTCTGAAATGTTGCTTTCCTAGCAATGCTTCTAAGTATGCACTTGTTATAAATTGCACACTTTCTCCACACATTAACATATGCGGTGTATGGAAATGCGTGCAGCCAAGAAATAAGTTAAGAATTAACAGAGTTTTGTGTTCTTTCAGCTTGGAGGTGGCATGTGGAAGCTTGCTAAGGCAATTTCATTTCCCCTACCTGGTATAGTCAGTAATTACATTTATTCTTAGACAAAGGAGGGATTATGGTTATTTAGCATTAGAGATGTTTGATAAGGGTAATGAAGTTTAGCCAAGCAATAGGAACCTTAGATGCTGAATACACTGTAGTCAAACTGCCACTTTGGTTTTACAAGTAGACTTTGAAGACTTCAGACAGCTATTATGTTAAACTGGCCCCTAATCCAAAGGGCCTTGTTCTGCCAGGTTGCTCAGATTCTGGAAATGCAAGAACTCTTTCGTGCTGCACGGTGCTTTCCTGCACTGAAGTTACTAAAAGGCCTAAGAGGTGCCTAATTACCTCCAAAGAGAAAGCATATACCTCCCATCAGGTTAGAGTTTGATATGAGTTATCTACATTTGGATGGGTCAGAGATCGCACGAGTAGTTGGGATTCAATGTCTCCAATAAGCTGAATATGGCTCACATCATATGCCACCTTCAAAAGTCAGCTCATGCCTGACTTTCTCTGTGAAACCTTCCCTGACCACACCTAGGTAGACTGAGGCCAGCCTTCCTGAACTGTCATGGCACCTCCATGGCATACCTCCATGAGAGCAATTATCACCCAGTAATATATTCATTTCTTAATCTCTGTGTTGTCTAACCAGATAAGGAGATGCTTGTGGGCAAGGGGCCATTTTTAGTCATCTATGAATCACCAAAATCTATCATGATACCTGGCACATAGAGGTGATCCATAAATGTTACGTGAATGCTGAATGAAAGAAAATGTTACAGAACCACAAGTTTGACTTAATTTGTTTGACTCAAGCATCTCCCACCCATTCATCTGTTCTCACACGGCGTTTAAATGATGCTGCTCTAAATTGTTAAAGTTCTTTATTGATCTCCTGTTCTGTGCCTCACAGTGTGGAGCACAGTGTCTTTTAAATAAAAGACATGGACTCAGCTCTCCAAGGATTTACAGTCTTACTGGGAAGAGAATACGGGCAATCCTGAAACAGTCTGTTGACATTTGTTCTTAAATTGGGTTCAAAGATGGATGAGAGGATAGAGGGTCAGAGTAGCAGTGAGGAGGTAAGATTGGAGCTCAACCTTGAAAAAGCAGTTTGGCAACAATAAACAAAGGATAACAGGCTGAAGGCAAAGCACAGGCAATGGAAGGCCAAGAAATGGGAATCGATGTAGCACGCAGTGTTAGCCAATGAGGAGATGATTCTGACAGGCTGCAGAAGGGCAGTGAAGGTTTCAGGGTACTGCAGGGAAATGAAAAAAGGACACTGAAAGATGATGACAAAGAGAGCAACAATAAACAGTATGGTTTTCTGAGGAAAAACTGAGGGAGGGGGTCCTAGACGAATATATTCTGTCAACAAACTGTGATAGATTCTACAAGAGAATGACTTTTCTTTCCCTTTGCAGGGCTCTGCACGGGAAGTGTTTACCAATGCCCTTTCATCGGGTAGGCTTCTTTTGCAAGGCCTAACAGTACAGTGTGGCCTAGGGTGCAGAGGGATTGAAAGGTTCTGGTGCTCCAGTGGAGGAGGGGGAGGGGAGGGGAGG
>NW_006792210.1:1862789-1889593 GCF_000442215.2 Lipotes vexillifer | reverse complement strand
GGGGAGGAGGAGGGGGAGGAGGGGGAGGAGGGGGGAGGGGAGGGGAGGTCTCACCATCACTGCCCCTTGAAAAACTCCCTGTGCCCAGATCACTAGACTGAAATCCCAGGATACCAGGGACACTCTTATCTAATTCACCACTGTATCACCAGCATCTAGCACCGTGACTGACACAAACTAATATGCTCATTAAGTCACTGATTGAAAGAAATAACACCGTAGAACTTAGCATAGTCGCTCATGCCAAATAAATCTTGGCCATACCTATTTATTATGATAGCCAGTGCACTGATTTAATAAACATAGAGCCAAACACCTGCTAGGTACAAACAATAAAGGCAGGATGAGATACAGTCTCTGACCTAAAGGGGCAGAATATAATGGGTTGGATGGGGCACGCGCACACACACACACACGTATGGACTAACGTAGAAATCCCTTTCCACAGTTGCTTCATGCAACATCTATATAGTACCATCATCTGAAAGTCTCAGAGCATATTCTAAATATTTCTTATTATACACAGTGGGGGAGATAAGTGATAGACATCATCTCCATTTTACAGATGGGGAACACGGAATTATTAAAAATTGTTAGAAAATTAGTAGTCATCTAGATCTTCCAACACCTTACAGGTGCGAAGGAGGCCAGAGTAGGGCTGTCAAAGATGTGGCTATTCCAAGAAGCTGAATGCAGGAAATGGAAGTACACAGGCCTGGGAAAAAATGATAATCTCAGGCGGTAACACGCGCAAAAGCATGCGCAATTAGCTATAACAGGTCTCTCTCAAGCACCAAATATAGAGAAGCACCGCCCCAGGCTCAAGGGCCAGAGGGCCTCTGCACCAGGCTCAAGGGCCAGAGGGCCTCTGCATAAGGACTACTATGATGATCAGACTAAGACCACAATAAACGAGAGGTCAGGACGCCTTTTGTTTAATGAGAGCAGCCAGACACATTCATCTGGCAAGTACTCTGTAAGCACATATATGCCAGGCTCTGTTTAAGTCTAAGGATACACAAACCATAAGATACAGTCCTTTCCCTTGAACTAGTGGACCATGAGAGAGACAAACAAGTAAATGGATAATGTCCATTATGGGAACCAAAAGTCAGTGTCGCTGGAATGCTATCTATTGGTATCTACCATAGGGAAATATTTGCACATGTTCACAGCATGGCATTTTTACAAGGATAATCCCTGTAGCAATACGTGTGGTTTCTTGGGGGGATTTTTTTGGTTGTTTTTTTTGTTTTGGCTATGCCGCACGGCATGTGGGATCTTAGTTCCCCAACCAGAGGTCGAACCCGTGCCCCCAGCAGTGGAAGCGCAGAGTCTTAACCACTGGACCGCCAGGGAAGTCCCAGCAATATTTGTAAAAATAAAAAATCAGGAGACAACCTAAATGTCTTTCAGTACTAGAATGTCGGCTTACAGTATAACAATGAGTGGTAAATAAAGAGCAAGGTAGGGCTTCCCTGGTGGCGCAGTGGTTGAGAGTCCGTCTGCCGATGCAGGGGACTCGGGTTCGTGCCCCGGTCCGGGAAGATCCCACATGCCGCGGAGCAGCTAGGCCCGTGGGCCATGGCCGCTGAGCCTGCGCGTCCGGGGCCTGTGCTCCGCAGCGCGAGAGGCCACAACAGTGAGAGGCCCGCGTCCTGCAAAAAAAAAAAAAAAAAAAAAAAAAAGAGTAAGGTAAATCTTGATATTCTGACAGAGATCTCCAAGACACAGAGCCCAGTCAAAAAGCACGTTGCAGAACAATATACATAAAGGGAGTGGGTAATCATAGACAATCGGCTTTATTGGCAGGAATTTAAATTTTTAAACAATTTTAATAAGATTATATACTAAGGTATTAGTTGAGTAATTAAAAGTAATTTGAACATATGTATATGGTTAAATTGTTTCAATCTCTGTATCCAATTTCTCTTTCCTATTTTGGGTTTTTAAAAACTCTTAAATGGGTAAAGGTGGGGCAAGTAGAAGGAAGCATGTTCTCAGAAAGGAGAGCCACATGTGCTAAGTCAGGAAAGCCTGAGAAAACAAAATAATGCTAGATCAGAGGGCGTGAGGGGTGAGGGTTGCAGGGGTGAGTGGTGGGGAAGGTGCAGGGTGAGTTGAAAATGGAATGCTAAGATGAGGCCAGACCATAAAGGTACATCATACACATGCCAGGCTAAGGAGCTTGGATTTTATTCTGAAAGTGTGGGGAAACCATGGAACAGACTTTAAGAAGGTAAGTTTTGAACCAGCCCTTCCATCTATGGTGTGAAGAAAAGATGGTGGGGGTTGGGGCACGGGGAAGGGGGAGGTTAGCAAGAAAGTCTTTGTAGGAATCTTAAGAGAGAAATGTTGAGGTCAAGAACTGAGATAATGGCAATAGAAATGGAACAGAAAGACCCCCTGAGAGAAAGTAGCCTCCATAGTGGCTGGTGCTGGCCTGGGAGAGAATGCTGCTAAGAATACTGTGAAATGTTATGGCCTGGGCAATTAGGTAGATGGTGGTACGACTGACTGAAATAAGAAATCAGGAGAAGTGGCTGATTTGGAGTGACAGGGGAGGACACTGATGAGTTCCCTTTTGAACATGCTGAATTTGAGGTACCTGTGAGACATCCATGTAAAGATCTGACTGTAGGTCCATCCATGTTAGTACAGATGGCAGAATTTTCTTCTTCTTAAAGGCTATATGTGTGTGTTTATCCATTTGTCTGTCAAAGGACATTTAGGTTTTTCCATATCTTGGCTATTGTGAAAAATGCTGCAGTGAACATAGCAGTGCAAATATCTCTACAAGATAGTGATTTCACTTCCTTTGGATATATACCCAGATTAGGTATTGCTGGATCATGTGGTAGTTCTAGTTTATTGAGAAACTTCCACACTGTTTTCCATAATTGCCTTACCAGTTTACATTCACACCAACAGTGCACCAGGATTCCCCTTTCTCCATATCGTCACCAACACTTGTTATCTCTCATCTTTTTAACAATAGCCATTGGAACAGGTATGAGGTAATATCTCATTGTGGATTGATTTGCATTTCCATGATGATTAGTAATGCTGAGCATATTTTCATGTTACCTGTTAGCTATTTGTATTTTTTTTCTTTTTTATTGGAGAAATGTCTAATCCATTCTTTTGCCCTTTTTTAAATCCGGTACTGTTGTTGTTGTGTATGCTACTGAGTTGAGTTCCTTATAAATTTGGGATATTAAACCCTTATCAGATATATGGTTTGCAAATGTTTTCTCCCAATCCACAGGTTGCCTTTTCACTCTGTTGATTATTTCCTTTGCTGTGAAAGAAGCCTTTTAGTTTGATTCAATCCCACTTGTCTGTTTTTGCTTTTCCTGCCTATGCTTTTGGTGTCATGACCAAAAAACAAAAAAATCATTGCCAAGACGAAGGTCAAGAAGTTTTTTCCTTGTTTTCTTCTAGTAGTTTTACAGTTTCTTTCAGGTCTTAACATTTAAGTCTTTAATACATTTTGAGTCTATTTTTGTATTTGGTGTAAGATAAGGATCCAATTTCATTCTTCTGAACATGGATACCCGCTTTTCCCATCACCATTTATTGAAGAGACTGTCCTTTCCGTATTGCATGCTCTTGGCACCTTTGTTGAAGATCTGTTAACTAGGCGTGTGGATTAATTTCTGGGCTCTCTATTCTACTGATCTATATGCCTGTTTCTATGCCAGTATCATACAGCTTTGATTACTCTTATGCTAAGTGAAATAAACCAGACATAAAAACAAATGCTGCATGATCTCATTTATATGTGGAATCTAAAATAGTCAAATTCACAGAATCAAACAGCAGAATGGTGGTTGCCAGGGGCAGGAATGAAGGAGAAATGAGACATTGATTAAAGGGTACAAAGTTTCAGTAATGCAAGATGAACGAGTTCTGGAGATCTAATGTATTGATACATTATGATGACTATAGTTAACAATACTGTATTGTGTACCTGACATTCTCTAAGAAGGTAGATTTTAAGTGTTCACCAAAAAATAAGTGGTAATTTTGTGAGATGATGAATATGTTATTTAGCTTGAGTGTGGTGATATTTCACAATTTATATGTAGATCAAAACATCAAGTTGTACATCTTAAATATGTACATTCCTATTTGTCAATTATATCCCTTAAAGACTTAAATCTTTAGTCTTTAGTAAATCTTCAAGATTTAACTTTCTGAAAAGACTTCACTGTACACAGTCAGACATATAGTTCTAGACTCTAGAGGTGGCTATAAAATGTGGTCATCAGTGAATGTGACTTCATTTTCAGTCACGGAAATGGATAACAGAAGGAGATTTTTGTACAGATAGAAGAGAACTGAGTTGAAGATTAGATTCTGGAGAACAGCAATGTTTAAAGGAGAAAGTAAAGGAAGACCAGAAAGACAGAAAAGAACTGATCATAAAAGAAGAGAAATTAAGAGAGTTTCAAAAAAGAAGAGTTTGTCAACACTGTCATATGTAGACAGGAAGTACAGTAAGATAAGTAATAAAAGTACCCATTGGACTTCTCAACAATGAGGTCTTGGGTGAGTTCAGTGAGAAGTATATAAGGTGGGGGGGGGGCAGTAGACAGGATAATCTCCCCCATGTCCTAATCCCTAGACCTATGAATATATGAGGTTACATGACAAGGGGAATTTTTCAGATGTGTTTTAATTAAGTAATTTGAGATGGAGAGATTACCCTGGATTATTCAAGTGAGCCCAATCTAATCACATGAGTCCTTAAGAGTGAAAAGTCTTTCCTGTAGTCAAAGGGAGATGTTACTATGCAAGAGGGAACCAGAGAAATACAACCGACACTGCTGGTTTTGAAGATGGAGGAAACGGAATATGAACCAGGAAATGTGGGCAGCTGTCAGAAGCTAGAAAAGTCAAGGAAACAAATTCTCCCCTAAATGTCCCCCAGAAAGGAACGCAGCCCTGTCCACACCTTAGTTTGAACCCAGTGAGACCTAGTCAGACTCCTATGGAAGTGTAACATAATAAATAGGTGTTGTTTTCAGCCACTAAATTTGTGGTAATTTGTTACAGCAGCCATAGGGAACTATGCAGGGAGGGGACAGTAGTCAGGACAGAAGCCAGATCACAGTGGAATTAACAGTGACAGGAGGTGAGAAAATAAGAGATGATGAGTGAAGACAACTCATTTAAAATGTTTTGCTTTTTAAATGGAAAGAGAGCATTAACAGGAAGAACACAGTTTTGAGGGAAGAGTTTTGTGATATTTTTAAAGGGCGGGGTGGATGCACAGGTACATTTAAGTGCCCATAGGGAAAAAAAAAAAAGTGCCAACTACAAATTGGCACTTGCCATCTACCTCTATAAGGATTAAATCATGAGCCACTGCAGCTGCTGACCTACAACATCCCCTGAAAGGAGTTCAGGGTGGAGATCAGGAATGAGGCACTCTGTGCTCTGGGAAAAACCGGCAGAACAGGCCTTCAGACAGTTAGATATTTTTAGGAGATTTTATGAGCCCAATTCTTACACCTCCTCCTATCTAGAAAAGCACTAAAATCATTGACAGTGACATCTGACATCCTCGTGACTAGCTGCAAGGCTCTGCCAAAGTGTGTGCCTGACTGCATGTCCCCCTTCACTAAAGTCATATGTAACACCGACCTTCTCCCTGCCTCTTTGCAGCAGTTTCTCCGAGCTATCCCGAGATGCTGCCTCCCGGATTATAGTCCTCATTTTGCGCCACATAATACTTAATTCACAACTCTCACATTTGCATTTTTTTTCAGTCAACAAAAGGTAGGAGACATAGACAAGAGAGAGGGAAAGAATGGAGAGGAAGTTCTTGGGAAGGCAACAGAAGCAGCTGCCAATGTCAGATAACAGAGTTTCAGAAGGCAAAAAGGCACTGAGTGAGGGGGGACTTGTGGACCCAGGGTTCTGATGGCAGAATCTCAGTGTCATCATCATATGCACCACCTGATTGTTCTTTTGTCGGCAATTAAGAGTCAGAAAGTTTGGGAAAAGAGGCAATCAAGGTCCAGAGAAATCAAGTGACTTGTTCAGAATCATACAGACAGCTGAGGTTTCAATGTCCTCAGCTGTGATATATTAAATGTGATAATGCATGTAAAGTGCAATGTCTAGCACATGGTATATGCTCAATACAGTATGGCAGGTATTATTATAAGATAAGTTAGTATACCTGATGGCCTGCACAGCTAGAATTTAGACGTATAGGACATCTAGTCGGTCAAACCTAGGTTTGAGTTTCGGTTTGGCCACTTATTTCCTATGTGGCTTTGGGCATGGTGATTAATTAATACATACTAGACTGGTATTCTGACATCACATTCTATACCCTTTCCACTTCATGACACTACCTATCTTTAAATAATTATACAAATATGCACTCCGGGACTGAGAAGTGAATCATGTCTTCTTCTAAGGCCTAATACTGTTAAAATCTTTACTATTGAAGGGGAGCAGAATTCACCACCCCAAAATATGCCTCTTGGGCATACTGGTTATTTTTCAGAAAGAGGAAAGAAAAAAAAAAAAACACCAAAACTCAGAAAACTGAGTAGAAGTTACCCTTTCATAAGAGACTTATACATTTATGAGGAAAATCTCCACCTGTAAGGCATTTTCATCCCTGTACCAGGGAGAGAAGGATGACTAAATCTCTAGAAACCCTTATCAGTGCAGAATGCAAGGACTTACATCTGCATAAGAAGCATACCATCCTTTGCTGTGCTTTTCCTGACAGCCTGCTGGAACTGCCCCCTTCCCAATGCCCAAGCATCTTCTTTTGCCTTTAGCTGGAGATGGTATATAAGGTGGCAGTTTGTGCCATTTTGGAGTGTTAGTCTTCCTGCGTCTCTCCCATGTATACAGGAAGTATACATGTTATTAAAATTTTGTTTGTTTTTCTCCCGTTAATCTTTTCATTATAGGGGATGTCTCAGCCAAGAACTGAATCAGAGCAGTTCCCTATGGGGCCCTCCTGGGTACAAATCCTTCTCATGTCCCCTGTTTTCTGTTTCTAGGAAATAGACTTCATTTGGCCTCCTAGATCTTCCCTGAGTTCCAAAGGGCAGACTCAAACAGTTGCTCATCAGGGAAGGGAGGGGATGCAAAAACAAAGGAGGAGCAGTCAAGAAACAATAGTGCAGCACAGGGCAAGGTGTTGGTTCCACCTCAAGGGACATACATAAATATATCTTTGAGTTCTTCTGCAGGAACTAAGGCCCCCAAACAGGTGGAGGACAGTAACTTCAGGTTGATCACAAGATTGCTGGAGCACTGCCGTGTTACTTCACCACCAACCAATCAGAAGAAAGCCACACAGCCTGCAGCCCTCACCCCAAGTTTTGCCTATAAAAACTTTTCCCTGAAAACCATCAAGGAGTTTGGGTTTTTTGAGCACGATCCACCCATTCTCCTTGCTTGGCCCTGCAATAAACCTTCCTCTGCTCCAAATGTTTAGGCTTGTTTGGCCTCACTGTGCCTCAGGCACACGAACTTGTGTTTGGTAACAGAACCAAGAAGGGTAGAGGAAAATTTATTTTCCCTCCCTTACACTACTCAGGGATGACAAATGCTATAGAACCTATAGTACTTGTACATTACATTCTGCAAAAGATTTTAACTATTCCTCCTGCCACAATTCTGTGAACGTGCCAGAAAGTAAGAGCAGAATAGTCAACAGCTCTGTTTCAGTTATCAAAGGACTCAAACAAAACCCAACAGAAAAATCTGAAAAGCCCCTCTTTATCTTGATGAGTATGTAAATATTCATGATAACATTGATGATGGTACTATACTTGAATTAAAAACCCCCACTACAGGGCTTCCCTTGTGGCGCAGTGGTTGAGAGTCCGCCTGCCGATGCAGGGGACACGGGTTCGTGCCCCGGTCCGGGAGGATCCCGCATGCCGCGGAGCGGCTGGGCCCGTTTGTTAGTAGATTTTTAGATGTTTTACAGGAAGCTTTAGACCTACATATGAAAAAGAGCTGGTAAAGATTGAGGCCCCAGAAACAAAAAAAAAAAAAAAAAAAAAAAACCCACTACATAGTTTAATCAAGTCAGCCATCCCATGCAACAGCAGTAATCTTCCCTTTCAGAGGTTCCTGCGTGGATGATGGGATGTTGTCTGATGTATCAGTGATTGGCTATTTACTTGTATAGTTAAAATTCATCTCTTCCTTTCATCATTTTGAAGGGACACTGATTTCAGTAAAAACCTCTAAATGAGAAGAACAAGAAATGTAAATCCACAAAGCCAAAGTGAATGGAGGAAGACACAGAAAGTTCAAGGGGAAGTCAAGAGAGGAAATGGGACAGAGATTTTAAGTGCAGTGATTGTCTGCCAGCTCTATGTGGGTTGTGGAGATTGTGCCTGATTCTATGGGCTCATAACTACTCCTCTTAGGGTGAGAGCAGGACCGGGTAAAGTGTCCTATGCAAGCTGGTCCAGTGATGGGTGCAGAGCCACACAAGTTCATCTCCCCACAGTGCCCTAACCACCTCCACTCTGACCACCCCTCCCAAAATGCACATTCTGCCACAGGAGGAAGCAGAGGACGAATGAACTTTTTAAATAAAGTATTACCATTGGGGTCAGGAAGAGCCTCCCCTTCCATGTGGAATCCTTTATCCCTTGCTTGATATTTTTTCCCGCCTATTCTATGGGGATGGCAGAAAACTTTCGGAGAACATGTAGCCCCTTTAAGCTCCGTTTCAACCTCCAATGTCATTTTTGTTCACATGCATGGCCTAGTCAGTAGCTTTTTACCTCAATTTTAACATAAAAATGGATGGCCGGAGTTTTGTGTTCCCCTAATTTATTGTGGAGAAAAGCAACAGCAGACTCCTCACCCTCTCAAGACTCTATTTTCCCTTTTGACATCTTCCTAAAGTCTTTTGTGGCTTGCAATCACAGTGTCTATGATTTTTTAGCCTGAGAGATAGTTCGTGTCCCTCTCTGGATTACTTTTATAAAGTAATGTGCTCCAATAATCAATTATTTTAATGATCTTACTTACAGGGAAATCCCATATTTTACTAAAATTAATATCAGCATAAGCCTGAAAACTCTTCATGGCTTTAGAAAGATCTGTCGCGGCCTCTGAAATCTGTACAAACGCTATAAAATACTCTGGGTAAACTTAAATTGAGGATCAAACTCTAAATAATTTATACGTGTTCATAACCATCAGCCTTTCTCAATATTACTGCCTTGAATTAATAGAGTATCATCTTCCCCAAGGGCCCAAAGGACCCCACAGGCAGAAGACATTCATCCTCCTGCTACCCCTGTGGGCAAGGAACGCACAAGAATGATTACCCCCATTTTACAGTCTGAGAAAATGAGGAACTAGGATGTAAATGATATGCTAAACAGAAAGTTGGAGGCAAAGATGTAAGGCTTAGTGAAAGTAAGAGAGAAAAAAAAGTTCAGGAGACAAATAACCCTGACAGATCTGTGACTCTGGAGTTAATTTGGAGACAAAATGAGTCAAAAACCTATCACAAATCCTATATGTACTACCCAGGCTAATATCAGAAAATGCCAATGGTATCAAAACAGACATCTGCATAGGCCCAGGTACAAAGTGAAAAATAAGCAACTGATTCTTCCGCCAAAGTAGAAGTATTATTGCTTGAGATCAGCTTCATAGGACAGCGTCTCTATAGACCTAAGGGGTATGACAGCAACCAGTCAGGCTACCTGAAAAGCAGCAATTGGACAAAGGAGGGCTTATCTGAAACAAGGGCAACAAAGATTCTACCTAGAAGAGAGAAGTAAGAGGGCCCAGAAGGCAACATCTCTCGAGTATTGGGTTTTTTTGTTTTTTTTTCTTGCGGTACGCGGGCCTCTCACTGTTGTGGCCTCTCCCGCTGCGGAGCACAGGCTCCAGACGTGCAGGCTCAGCGGCCATGGCTCACGGGCCCAGCCGCTCTGCGGCATGTGAGATCTTCCCGGACCGGGACACGAACCCGTGTCCCCTGCATCGGCAGGCGGACTCTCAACCACTGCGCCACCAGGGAAGCCCTGGAGTATTGTTTTTAATCATGCCTGTAGTCAGCCAAGGACAAAGAGTCAAAAGATAATGGTCCGAGGATGGAAGAATTAATTACATTAAGCAATCGTACCACAGAGTTGGGTATAATGCAAAGAAGTTAAATATTACTATTCTGAACCATTTTCCTTTCAATGAGAACTTGTCAAAAAGACAACCCTAGACAGCCCAGTATAGCACTAGGCAGAGAATAGGTCCCCAGAATATGACTATTGAATTGACCAACTGAAACTACTGCAAGGCTGTTTATCAAGCAGATATCAAGAGAACAGATCAGAAAAGAGTGAGAAGCATTAGTTAAGTAAGCCATGTTACCAATGTTTTCTCTACTCCTTTCAGTAAATGATGATCTTCACTTCTTGTGTTGGTGGGTGATGCTATAAGGGTAATGTTGAAACCAAGCAGGACCCTGTGGGGCTCCTGGGCATAGAAGCCTTTCCATGTCCCCTGTTCCTTGTTTGTAGGCAACAGACTCCAGCCTCCATGACCTTCCCTGAGTCCCAAAGGATAGGTTCAAACAGTTGCTAATCAGGGAAGGGAGGGGATGCAGAGACAAAGGAGGAGCAGGCAAGAAACAACAGTGCAGCCTTGGGACAGGGTCCTGGTTCCTCCTCAAGGGATACACATAACAATATCTTTGAGCTCTTTATAGAACTAAAACCCAACAAATGGAAGATGTCACCATTCTTCATACCAGAGAAGACCACCTGAGGCCAGATTAAAGCAACCAGAGAAGCTCATCAAAAGATTACCTGAGACCAGATTAAAGGAGTATAGGCCCTGCACATGCCCTAATCTTATCAACAACCCCACCCTTGAACTACTGCTAAAAAACTCCCCACCAAATCCTCCTGGGTGGAGGACACAGTTTTTGAGGGCAGGAGACTGCTGCGTCCCACCCCAAAGCTCTGTCTCCAAGATTCGATGTGGCAGAGTGCACAGAGGCCGAGTTCTCAGCATCAATGTCAGCCTATATAGTTACAATCAAAAAGAGGCAGTGTATGCAATTTGTCTTTGCAACTTATCACCTTACCGATCTTGGGAAAATTACTACAATTTTCATTGGCTGCATGTTCCCATTTATAAAGATAGATATAGTAATTGTACCTACACAGGGGATGCTGTAAAGATGAAACGAGATGAAGCATGTCAACACATTAAATACTTAATAAATATTTGCTGCTATTATCATCATTATCAGGATCATCATTATAACCCAGTTTTCCCTGGGCTTATGATTCTTTATGGTTCTTAGGTCTCCTGGCCCTGCGCTAGCGGGGTGAGATGCATTTTTAGCTACATGCCTGTTCAAGGGCTACCTCAGTCAGAAGTTCTAGCCTCAGTCTGAACTACCAAAAGACCCAGAAGTTAAACAATCCCTGACCTAGAATAGGATTTACCTCTGTGCTTCAATAGCTGGTTCTTGATCTGAAACTACCTACAGTCCTAGATTTCTCACTGCCTTGACCTCAGAGATGTGATTTCTTCTCTGCCCCATGCCCATATGCCTGGATTCCAGACTCTTAGATTACTTCTGACCACGTATAACCCTAGACTCTTCCTTGCCATGGTTTCTTGGTTTCAAAGTCCTGGCTCACTTCTGGCCATCACTAACATCGGGAAACTTGCAATAGCCAATCCAGAATCAAACTCCTGTTTCAAGTTGCCAATCTGATCATTCTGTGCCTAGGCAGCCTTGTCTCTCTGGGTCATGATACTGAAGGGAATGTTCTGTTCACCTTAAAGGAGCCAGTTGGTGGCAGCAACTGGGATCATCACTTCCAGTTTCTGATGATGCCAGCCCAGTCTAGTAATGGTATCAAATCCATGAGCAAAGAACACACGTGGCTGCAGTAGCCTCACCATCTTTGTGTGACTCCACAACTGTCCATGTTCTATAACCCACTTGATGCCTGCAAGAAAGCAGGCTTGTAAATAATTCTACCACAAAAACACACTTTTTAAACTAAATAAATATCATGCCAGACAGAAGATTTTCAGCGTTGGAAATTATAGTCTCAGATGTGGAAACCAACACTAAATGTAAGCCCACACTGAAACTCAATGTTCCTGTAAGCAGGTTAGTTAATCATGAATAATAAATAAATATGGGGTTACCAGGAAGTAACGTGACCCTGTGACAGTCTTTCAGAAGAAAATGAGGCCAGAATTTACAAGCTGAGGAAAAAATTAACCTTTCAAAAGTCTGCACCTGATATTTTTCCACAAGATGACTAGGAAATGGAACTCAAAATGACCTCCCATCTCAGGGGTATTACCTCCTGAGCTTCTGAGGTTTCTGCCAAATCAGTTTCTGGAGAATGTGAGTTTTCCAAGCACTTAAATGAGCAAAGATGAAGGTGTATAATAGACCCTTCAGCACAAGAGGCAGGAAGAGTCTTCACGTGAAAAGCCTCTATGGCATGTGTAAATTAAAATGGCTCAAAAAAACAAAAAGTGACAGGATAGAGGGGAAGAAACCACTCCCTGCAGAGGGACTGTAGGGAAGATTCATGCATAAATGCAGTCAGTTTGAGCCATGTCTGCATTTTTGTCTTTGATGTGAGCCTCTCCCTTAATGGACAATCTTTAAAAAGAATCGGTGATGAGTTTATATATTAAAAATATAATTTGATATTACAGACAAGATCCATATTTTATACATATTGTTTTTCTTCCCCAAGCTGATGATGTCTCAAATGCTAGCCAAGGAAAGAGTTCAACGAGAAAACCCAAGCAGGGAACAGAAAGCTCTCCCCTGTGGTGTGATGGAGACCACGTCCCTCTAAGAGACTCAGCCTGATAAGTAGGTTGATCATAAGTACCCTCATAATTTTGGGGTGTGTCTTAAGGGGTATCAGAAAAGAAATGATAACAAGTCCACTCAAAATATCTCCAATATTTGCTCCTACCTAAATATCCCCTACTAGACTAAACACCGTGAGGATGGAGATCGTGGCTGTTATGCCAACTGGTATTTATCTATGAACTGCATTGGCTTAAGGCACAGTTAAAAATCAAACACTCCCTCCAATATTTGCTCTTTACACATTGACAAGGCTGATGCAACCTACACTTCTATTATTCTCACTGAAGTGGGACCACATTTCTACTGAGGGCCAGTTAGAATGGAAAGGGGTTAGGTGGAGGCGAGATGGAACCTAACGATACTAGGCAGGTGGGTCAGGAAGCCGATGCCATGAGGGGGAGAGAGAAGGACCGGAAAGAAAATCACCATTTTGCTGAGCCAACTCTGACCAGGCATAGAAGTTACTCCAGGTGCCTCAAATCCTTCCTCCCTGACAGTCTGTGTTGTTCACTGTGCATCTCCCCTCAGTGAATGGCCTGGTCATAACCTAAAAGAGCAGCACTCTTCCAACTCTGTCACCAGACACTGCGCTTGCTATCTTACTTGCCACGCTCTGGAAGCTTTACAACGGCTGCCAGCTCAAAAATCACATCTGCGTGAAAATAATTAGTCATCTTATATGCCCTTCTATCTAGATTGGAGACTTGTTCCATGCTCTTTCCATGATCTCTCTCCCCATGGGTTAACTTTCTCCCAATGAGTTGATTTATACTTATCAGAAATGCATTAAAAATCACAGTATCACAGAGAAGAAAACTAGAATGCCATGATGCTGCTTCCTGTTAATCAGTAACTAGGGGCTGTTTTAGTAAATGCAAATATATACACACTCTGTGTGAATGTGAATTCATTTGCCAGTTGTGTGTGTGTGTGTGTGTGTGTGTGTGTGTGTGTGTGTGTGTTCTCCCACCAATGCTGATGCTGAAATTATGCCAGGGATTCTCAGACGTGTGTGTGTGTTTGGAGGAAGAGTGGCGCCTTTTCCAACTATACATGCTCCCTGGGAGATTCCGTAACTTTCCTCACACCAGCCCCCACCCCCAAGTTTAAAATCACCGCAGGGTAATGAGTAATGTTACTGATGGATGTCAATTTCACAGTTAAGGAGGCAGAAAACAAGTTGAGAACCACTAAATTAAGCTCAAGATTAACAATCAAATGCTTCCCACTCCTGTCCCACCAGTTTTACACATCCCTCCCATTAGGAATCCCAGTGGAAAGAGCATTATCAAGCCTATTAAAAACTGCCCCAGGGAAAAACAATTAGTTGAAATTCACATCTTCTATAAACTATCTATAGTTTAACTTTTCCGCGTTCCCAAATTGACTCCACTCTCTTCTCCTGCCCCAAAGTCAAGCCCTCATCACACTTCTAGCAGTAGCCTCCTAACTGGTCTCATTAACTTTAGTCTCATCCCCTCCAAGGAGGATGCTAAACTCTAAGCCTAGTCGGTCGCTAACTCTTTAAAACCTTTCCAGGGTTTCAAGCTCCAAGGTCCCTGGTAGGGCATACAAAGCCCTCCATAACTGAGCCTTTCTTTGCCACTTCAGCCACATCTCCCATCATTCCTCCTTAAAGTTGTGATACCCAGCTATTAATATTCACAAGTCTCTTTAAAGGCACCACTGTAATCCAGACCTCTTGAAATATTCTTTCCCCCTTTTTCACTTGGCAAACTCCTGTTCATCCTTTCAAATCTTGCTCCTATGTATACCATCCTCTGTGATACTCTACCTGACCTCCCCAGGCAAAGTTTCCCCTCCCTCCTCTGTATTACTTCCATATCTTGTGCGTATTTCTATTGCTGCATGTCCACACTGTAATATAATATCTGGCTTGCACATCTTTCTGTTTTCCCTACCACACTGTGAATTCCAGAGTCCACGTGTATCTTTCTATCTCCAGCTCCAAGCACAAGGGCAGGCATACAGCAGCTCACAGTAAATGCTGGGTGAACTGGACTAAGCAGGAAAGAAAATGCACTTATATTTCAAATCGAGTGACAGCACCCATTTAATTTAATGGAATCACAGACCTTCAAAAATTCAGAATAATCAGTACCTCCTATCACCTAGACAAGTCACCACATTCTTTCAGTGCTTCCTTTGGACTAGCTCTTAAAACATTTCCAAGCCCGCCGAAACTCCCCTAAGTGACTTCTGTCCCAGTACACTTGACTAATAATGCAGCAGCCTCCTATCCGATCTTCCTGACTTTGTCATTTCTTCCCTTCTATCAGCTACCCTTCCACACTGTCAAACTGCAAGGCAGAAATAGAGACACAGATGTAGAGAACAAACGTATGGACACGAAGGGGGGGGAAAGTGAGCGGTGGGGTGGGATGAACTGGGAGATTGGGATTGACATGTATACACTAATATGTATGAAACAGATAACTAATAAGAACCTGCTATATAAAAAATAAATAAATTTAATTTAATTTAAAAAAAACCATCTTCTTGAAACCCTACAGTTCCCCTTTCCCTGCAGTGGTCCCTCAATGTCTACATGATAAAGTCAAACTTCTTAGCCAGGTATTAAAGCTCCAGTCTACAGTTTCCTAATTCCTATCTCCTGGATAGGAGCCCTCCATTCAAAGCCCTGCCCAAAAGGGAGGAATAATTAATAGAGCAGACAGTTCAAGGATTGACTATATATAACTTAAGGACATCTATATGGCGAAAAAGTATCAGAGTCAGATTAAAAAAACAAACTGGAAAATGCATATTAACACATATAACAGAAAATAGGAGAACTTCCTTAAGACACAAAGAGCTCATAAAAACCAACAATAGAAAAATGGCCAGCAGAAGGCAAAGTTTACTGAAAAAGAAAAATGGCCCATAAACCTAAAAGATGCTACCTCACTCCTAAATAAACAAATTAAAACAATAAGATACTATATTTCATATATCAGACTGGCAAAAAGTAACACTTAGAATACCATGTGTTGGGAAGGACGTGGATAAAAAGTAACTTGCATAAACTGTTGGTGGGAATATAAATGGTTATGATCTATTTGCAGGTAAATGTGACACTACCAAAATTAAAATCACACGTACTTTTGGACTTGGAAATTCCACTTCGAAGGATTCTTTTCTACATAAAACCCCACATAAATGTACAAAATTAAATGTACAAGCATGTTTTAGCAGCACTGTTTGTAACAGTAATAAACTCCCCCCAAATCTAAATATCCATTGACATCAATGAAGGAATAGTTCAATAAATTATCATACAGCCATACAGTGTAATTCTACAGAGCTGTTAAAACG
Organism: Lipotes vexillifer; assembly: GCF_000442215.2. Lineage (NCBI taxonomy): Eukaryota > Metazoa > Chordata > Mammalia > Artiodactyla > Lipotidae > Lipotes > Lipotes vexillifer. The sequence continues at coordinate 1,873,374 of NW_006792210.1, read as the reverse complement.
ATTTTATTTATTCATTTATTAACAGGAGAATGTATCCAAATTTTTAAAAATAAAGTCGCAAAATATTATGTATAGTAAATCTGTAAAAACTCTGTATATATATGGCATATATAATAAGTATGTAAGGATACAGGGCTCTGCTATTCATTTTTAACACGATTCATTATTTTATAACTAAAAAAGTTAACCCAGTTCATTTTTCAAGGTCCAGCTTTTCAAAAGCTAAACCCTTTACAATGCTCTCCTGATCACCCCAACTGCAAGTGATCTCCTCTTCGCCTGAATTCTTAGGGCACATATATCTACATCACTCACTTAACATTTAAAACATTGTCTAGAGCTTCCCTGGTGGCGCAGTGGTTGGGGGTCGGCCTGCCGATGCAGGGGACACGGGTTCGTGCCCCGGTCTGGGAGGATCCCACGTGCTGCAGAGCGGCTGGGCCCGTGAGCCGTGGCCGCTGGGCCTGCGCGTCCGGAGCCTGTGCTCCGCAAAGGGAGAGGCCGCAGCAGTGAGAGGCCCGCGCACCGCAAAATAAATAAATAAATAAATAAATAAATAAAAATAAAACATCGTCTAATGTGTTAGCTTTATGCACATATCTGAGCTCTTCCACTAGACTGTAAGCTTGAAGGCCTGAAGCCATGTGTCAGGCCTTTTGAAATAAGTACTTGAGCATCTAGGATAATGCCTTATATAGAAAAGGGGCTCAACAGATTTGGTGGATGAACAAAAGAATAGAATCCTGATAAAACACCACCTAGATTTTTTTTTAAGTTCAAACCAACAAACATTTACTGAGCGTAGAGAGTTTTTTAAAGACAAATTTTAGAGCAATTTTAAGGTTACAGTAAAATCGAGAGGCAAGGACAGAGATTTCCAACATATATCTCCTACCCACACACATGACTAGCCTCCCCATTGTCAACATCACTCACCACTATGGTACATTTTTACCAAGAATGAACCTACATTGACACATCATAATCACCCAAAGTCCATAGTTTACCTAAGGGTTCACTCTTGGTGTTGTATATTCAGTGGATTTAGACAAATGTCTAATGACATGTATGCATCAGTCTAGTGCCATACAGACTATTTTCACAGCCCTAAAAATCCTCTGGCCTGCACCTACTCATGTCTCCCCTACCCTAATCCCTGGCAACTACTGATCTTTTCATTGTCTCATAACTTTGCCTTTACCAAAATGTCATGCAGCTGAAATCATAAAATAGGTCGACTTCTCATATTGACTTCTTTCACCTACTAATATGTATTTAAAGTTCCTTCATGTCTTTTCATGACTTGATAACTCATTTCTTTTTTGCACTAAATAATATTCCACTGCCTGTATGTATATCACACTTTATTCATTCACCCACTGAAGGACATCTTGCTTGCTTCCAAGTTTGGGCAAATACGGATAAAGCTGCTATGAACCTCTACGGGCAGGCTTTTGTATGGACATAACTTTTCAACATCTTTGGGTAAAGACCAAGGAGTGTGATTACTAGATCCTATGGTAAGAGTATTGTAGTTTTCTCAGAAACCACCAAACTGTCTTCTAAAGTGACTGTACCATTTTGTATACCCACCAGCAATGAATGAGAGTTCCTGTTGCTCCACATTATCGCCAGCATTTCATGTTATCAGTGTTTCGGATTTTGGCTATTCTAAGAGGTATATAGTGGTATGTCCGTCATTATTGTTTTAATTTGCATTTCCCTGATGATATATGATGTGGAGCATCTTTTCATATGCTCATTTGCCATGTGTATATCTTCTTTGCTAAGACGTCTGTTAAGGTCTGTGGCCCATTTTTAAATCGGGTTGCTTTCTTATTGTTGAGTTTTAAGAAATCTTTATATATTTTTTCTTTAAGGAATTCTTCGTATATTTTAGATAATAGTCCTTTATCAAATGGGTCTTTTGCAAATATTTTCTCCCACTCTGTAGCTTGTCCTCTAATTCTCTTTCACAGGGCAGAAGTTTTTAATTTTAATCAAGCCCAGCTTTTCAATCATTTCATTCATGGATCATGCCTTTGTTGGTGTACCTAAAAAGATGGCCCCTTATTGGGGGCCATATAGGTTTTCTCCTATGTTACCTCCTAGGAGTTTCAGAGATTTGCATTTTACATTTAGGTCCACGATCCATTTTGAGTTATTTTTTTGTGAAGGGGGTAAGGTTCATGTCTAGATTCATTTTTTTATTTGCATGTGGATGTCCAGTTGTTCCAGCATCATTTGTTGAAGAGACTATCTTTGATCTATTTTTAGTTATTGCCTTTGCTCCTTTGTCAAATATCAGTTGACTATATTTCTGCAGGTCTATTTTTGAGCTCTCTATTCTGTTCCATTGATCTATTTGTCTACTTTTGCCAATCCCACACAGTATTGATTACTGTAATTTTACAGTACAATCTTGAAGTCAAATAGTGTCAGTCCTCCAAGATGTTTCTGTTCTTTCTGTATTGTGCTGGCTATTCTGGGTCTTTTGCCTCTCCATATAATCTTTAGAATCAGTTTGTCAATATCCACAAAACAACTCACTGGATTTTGGTCAGGACTGCATTGAATCTATAAATCAAATTGGGAAGAACTGACATCTTGACAATATTGAGTCTTCTTATCCATAAAAATGGAATATATCGCCATTTATTTACTTCTTTAATTGTGCTTAAAGTTTTGTAGTTTTGCTCATATAGAACCTGTATATATTTTATTAGATTTATACCTAAGTATTTCATTTTTAGGGTGCTAATGTAAATAGTATTGTGTTTTTAATTTCAAGTTCCACTTGTCCATTGTTGGTGTATAGGAAAGCAACTCACTTTTCCATATTAACCTTTTGAACTGCAATCCTGTTATAATTGTTTATTCCTGGAATTTTTTGGTGGATTCTTTTGGATTTCATACATAGACAACTATGTCATCTGTGAATGAAGACAGTTTTATGTCTTCCTTCCCACTTTGTGTATTCTATTTCCTTTTCTTGCCTTATTGCATTAGCAAGGACTTCCAGTATGACGATGAGAAGGAATGGTAAGAGGGGACATCCTTGCCTTGTACCTGATCTTAGGGGGAAAGCTTCTAGTTTCCCACAAGTATGATGTTAGCTGTGAGTTTTTGGTGAGTAGCCTCTCTCAAGTTGAGAAATTTTTCCTCTATGCAGTTTTTATCATGAATAGATGTTGGATTTTGTCAAATGTTTTCTCTGCATCTATTGATATGTTCGTGTTATTTTCCTTTTAGAGCCTGTTGATCACAATAAATGATTTTCAAATGTTGAACCAGCCTTGCACACCTGGGATAAATCCTACTTGGTCATGGTGTCTAACTCTTTTTATAATTTTTAGATTCAATTTGCTTCTATCCTATGAAAGAAACTGTAGAGAACTGGCATAACATCTTCCTTAAACGTTTGGTGGAATTCACCAGTGAACCCATCTGCGTCTGGTGCTTTCTGTCTTGGAAGGTTGTTAATTACTGACTCAATTTCTTTAACAGAGATGGGTCTATTCATGTCAGCTATTCTTGTGTGAGTTTTAGCAGATTGAGACTTTCAAGGAATTGATCCATTTCATCTAATTATCAAATTTGTGTGCAGAGTTGTTCATAGTAATGCTTTATTATCTTTTTAACTCCCATGGAACCTGTAGTGATGTTTCCTCTTTCATTTCTGATATTAGTAATTTGAGTCTTTTTTCTTAGTTAGCCCAGGTAGCGGCGTATCAACTAATGACCTTTTCAAAGAACCAGCTTTTGGTTTGTTGATTTTCTCTACTGATTTCCTGTTTCCAATTTCATTCATTTCTCCTCTAATTCTTCTCATTTTTTTTCCTTCTGCTCACTTTGGATTTAATTTCCTCCTCCTTTTCTAGTTTCCTGTGGTGGAAACATATTACTGATTTTCGGTCTTTCTTTTTTTATTGAAATGTAATTGACATATAATATTATGTTAGTTTCAGGTGTATTACATAGTGATTTGATATTTGCATACACTGTGAAATAATGACCACTAAGTCTAGTAACCATCTGTTCCCATACAGAGTTATTACAACATTATTGACCATATTCCTTATGCTGTATATTACATTCCCAAGGCTTATAACTGGAGGTTTGTACCCCTTAATCCCCTTCACCTATTTCACCCCTCCCACCACCACCCCTCTGGCAACCACCTATCTGTCCTCTGTATCTATGAGTCTGTTTTCATTTTGTTTTGTTTTTTAGATTCCATATATAAGTGAGATCATACAATATTTGTCTTTCTCTGACTTTACTTCATTAGCATGATACACTCTAGATTCATCTACGTTGTCACAAATGGCAAGATTTTTTTTTATGGCTGAGTAATATAGATCTTTTCTAATATATGCATTCAATGATATAAATTTTCCTCTAAGCACTGCTTTCACTGCATCCAACGAATTTTACCTGTAAGTTGTATTTTTATTTTTAGTTAGTTCAAAATACTTTTAAATTTCTCTTGAGATTTCTTCTTTGACCCATGTGGTATTAAGAAGTGTGCTCTTCAACCTCCATGTATTTTGGAATTTTCCAGTTAGCTTTCCGTTATTGATTTCTATTTCAATTCCTCTGTGGCCTGAGAGGAGACACTATGCGATTTATTCTTTTAAATTTGTTAAGGTGTGTTTTATGGCCCAGAATGTGGTATATCTTGGTGAATGTTCTATGTGAGCTTGAGAAAAATGTGTATTCTGTTGCTGTTGAAGTAATCTGTAGATGCCAATAATATCCAGTGGACTAATGGTGTTACTGAGTTCAACCGTGTCCTTACTGATTCTCTGCCTGCTGGATCTGTCCATTTCTGAGAAAGGGGTATTGAAGTCTCCAACAGGATAGTAAACTCATCTCTTTCTTCTTGCAGTTCTATCAGTTTTGGCCTCATATAGTTTGACACTCTGTTATTAGGTGCGTACACATCAAGAATTAGTATATCTTCTTGGAGAACTGACCCCTTTCTCATTATTTAAAGCCCTGCCTGATAACTTTCCTTATTTTGAAGTCTGCTTTCTCTGAAATTAATATAGCTACTTCCTGCTTTCTCTTATTAGTGTTAGCATATGGTATATTTTTCTCCATCCACTTACTTTTAATCTACATGTCTCTTTATACTTAAAGTGGCTTTCTTGTAGACAACAGACAGTGAGTCATGTTTTTTGATTTGCTCTAAAAATCTATCTTTTAATTGGTATACTTGGACCACTGACATTCAAAGTGATTACTGATATAGTTGGATTACTATCTACCGTAGTCATTACTATTTTCTATTTGTTGCCCTTTTTCTTTGTTCCTATTTTTGTCTTCCACTCTTTTTCTGCCTTTTCCGGTTTTAATTAGACTTTTCATATGATTCCATTTTCTCCCTTTTCTTAGCACATTGGTTATACTTTTTTTTAGTGGTTGCCCTAGAGTTCACTACATACATTTACAACTAATCCAAGTCCACGTTCAAATAACACTATACCACTTCATGGGTAGTGTGAGTACCTTTTAATAACAAAATAATCCTAATTCCTTTCTTCCACCCCTTGTATCATTGCTGTCATTAATTTCACTTGCATATAAGCATATGTAAGCATATATATACACATTAAGCATACACAATTGACTACTACTGTTGCTACTGTTTTGAACTTATCTGTTAGATCATTTTAAAAATAAGAAATATAACTTTGTATGGTGACAAATGGTAACTAGACACATGGTGAACATTTTGTAATGTACAGAAATACTGAATCACTGTGTTGTGCACCTGGAACTAACACGGTGATGTAGGTCAATTATACCTCAATTAAAAAAAAAAAAAACGTAGACACCAGAAGGAAATGCATCAAAATGCTAATGATCATTATCTCTGGGAGGTAGAGCTTATGGGTGATTGTTAATTTTTACTTTATGCTTTTATGTATTTCTAGTTGTTTGCAATGAATATGTATTGCTTATAATATTAGAAATATCAAAAAAGAAATGAACATAGGAAAAATGAAAGTTTTTCTTTTACCTTCACTCATTCCTTCTTTGATGTTCTTCCTTTCTTCATGTAGATCTGAGTTTCTGACCTGTATTACTTTCCTTCCCTCTAATGAACTTCTTTTAACATTTCTTGCAAGGCAGATCTACTAGCAACCAATTCCCTCAATTTTTGTTTGTCTGAGAAAGTCTTTATTGCCCCTTCATTTTTGAAGGATGATTTCACAGGGTACAGCAGGCTAGGTTGGTGGGTTTTTTCCTCTCAACACGTTAAATATTTGACTCCATTCTTTTCTTGCTTACATGCTTTCTGAAGAAAAGTTGGATATAATTCTTATCTTTGTTCCTCTATAGGTAAGATATGCTTTCCTCTGGCTTCTTTCAGGATTTTTTCTTTACGTTTGACTGTAATTTGAAAATGATACAGTGTAATTTTTTGATATGTATCCTGCTTGGTGTTCTCTGAGCTTCCTGGACCTGTGGTTTGGCATCTGATATTAATTTGGTGATATTCTCAGTCACTATTATTTCAAATATCTCTTCTTCTGTTTCTTGCTCTCTTGTCCTTCTGGTATTCCCATTACACGTTACAGGTTTTATAGTTGTCTCACAGTCCTTGGATATTTTGTTCTTTTTTTTTTTTTTTTTTTTAAATCAGCCTTTTCTCCCTTTGCTTCTCAGTTTTTGAGGATTCTGTCGATATATCCTCAAGCTCAGAGATTCTTTCCTCAGCTGTGTCCAGTCTGCTAATAAGCCCATCAAAGGCATTCTTCATTTGTGTTAGTGTTTTTGATCTCTAGGATTTATTTTTCATTCTTTCCTAGAATTCCCATTTCTCTGCTTACATTGCCCAACTGTTCTTGCATACCGTCTACTTTGTACATTAACACCCTTAGAATATCAATTGTTCTTTGAAATTCCCAGACTGATAGTTATAATTCCAACATCCCCACCATGTCTGGTTCTAATGCTTGCTCTATCTCTTCAACTTGTGTTGTCTTTTGGTATGCCTATGATTTTTTTCTTGATAGCTGGAAATGATAAAGGAATTGTTGTAAATAGGCCTTCAGTAACATGGTGGTGAGGTGTGGGGGAAGGGAAGTCTTCTATAATTCCATGATCAGGTCTCAGTCTTCCAGTGAGTCTATGCCTCTGGACTGTGAACCTGACAAGTGTTCCTTAGGTTTTTATTCTTCCCCCTGAGGTGGGCCAAAATGGCTAGAATGGGCTGGAGCTGGGTATTTCTGTTCCCTGGGTCAGTTAGGTGCTGATAATATCCCAGCAAGTTAGGGTCTGGTTAACTAGTTTCTCCTGAGAATAGGCCTTGTTAAGGAGAACAGCGAGCTCTGGTGCATTTTTAAATGGTTCCCTTTCTCCTCCCTCTGCCAGAAGCAAGAGGGAATTTGTCTCCAGTACTTACTATGGGAATCTGGTCGAGTTCCTGGAGGTAAATCTCACAATACTGTAGGGACCACTCTATGACTGGATCCCCCTGGAGGTTTTAACTCTCAGAGTTGTCTGCACTGAGCTTCCAGAAATTCATCAATTACAGTTCAGGTTTTCCTACCTTGCCACTGGTTCTCATGGCAGTCTCTGCTCCGATCAGCTGCAACACTTTCCAATCTTGGGGGCACCAGTTTGCCCTGTATCATCCTCTTCCCTCTCTTATGGAGAGATTCATATAGGGGTTTGGGACCCAACAGTGTCTGAGAATTCCAAGTCCTAACTTAACTCTACCCTGCAAGGCTCCCTGTCCCCTCATTTGTTATAAGCACATAGTTCAGTCATTGTATGAATCCCTGCAATCATCCTCAACATTTCTTGCTGTTACTTTTTCCAGTAGACTAATTACCCTGAGCTAAATCATCTGAATCAGTACATCCTGAATTCTTCTTAAATTATCCTTTTCTCTTGTTTCCACTGACCCAGGACATTTAACAGCCGTGTTCCTTACACTCACCCTTTCCCATTATTTCATTTAGTCTTCCGAATTTGTGAACCACAATCTCTAACTGGATGAACTTCCCATACAACAATAGCATTTGTAACATTTACAATTCAATAATAATAGCAACAATAGTAATATATGCCAAGTTCCCTGCAAGGTGTTCTACCTGCATTGTCACATTTACTTCTCACAACAATTCTATCACCTAATTACTGTTTTTATTTCTAATTTATAGCTGATGAAATTGAGACACAGAGACATTAAGTCACTTGCCCAAGGCCACATAGCTGTTAAGTGGCAGAGCCAAGACTTGTATCCAAGTCTGTTGACCTCAAAACCCATGTTCTTAAACACTATTATTTCTCTCTTTTTTCCAGTCAATTTCTCAGATCCTCATTTTAGATATCGTACAGGTAGATTTCATGGCTGAAATTTCATAGACTGACTTTCTCTGTGGACTAGAATATACTTTTTTAATCACTTAAAATATTTTTAAGACATGGTATGACACTAGAATTCTACTCCTAGGTATATATGCAAAAAAAAAATGTGTTCATATGTCCACAAAAAGACTTTTACATGAATGCTCATAGCAGATATATTCACAGTAGTGAAAAACGATAGGTAACTCAAACGTCCATCATCAACACGAGTGGATAAACAGATGTATTATACAATGAAATGCTACTCAGCAATAAAAAAATAATAAACTACCTATACATGCAGCAACATGGATGAATCTCAAAAATATTATGGTGGGGCTTCCCTGATGGCACGGTGGTTAACAATCCGCCTGCCAATGCAGGGGACACGGCTTTCAGCCCTGGCCCGGGAAGATCCCACATGCCATGGAACAGCTAAGCCCGTGCACCACAGCTACTGAGCCTGCACTCTAGAGCCCGTGCGCCACAACTACTGAGCCCGCGCTCTACAGCCCGTGTGCCACAACTACTGAGCCCGTGTGCCAAAACTACTGAAGCCCACATACCTAGAGCCTGTGCTCCTCAACAAGAGAAGCCACCGCAGTGAGAAGCCCGTACACTGCAACGAAGAGTAGCCCCCGCTCGCCGCAACTAGAGAAAGCCCGCGTGCAGCAACGAAGACCCAATGCAGCCAAAAATAAATAAATAAAATTTTTAAATGTATCTATCTCTATATATATAGAGATAGATAGACAGAGAGATATATATTATGGTGAGTCAAAGAAGCCGGACACAAACAGCTACATATTTGATCATTCTATTTATAGGAAATTCTGGAAAAGACAAAACTGATCAACCGTAACACAAAGCAGATATGTGGTTGTCTCTTGGGTCAAGGGGATTGCCTGGAAAGGGGACTCTTTGTGATAATAACAGTGTTAGCTATCTTGATCTGGATGGAGAGTATACATTCGATAAAATTCACTTAGCTATAAACTTAAAATTATACCTCAAAAAACTGTTGAACAGGGCTTCCCTGGTGGCGCAGTGGTTGAGAGTCCGCCTGCCGATGCAGGGGAAACGGGTTCGGGCCCCGGTCCGGGAAGATCCCACATGCCGCGGAGCGGCTGGGCCCGTGAGCCGTGGCCGCTGAGCCTGCGCGTCCGGAGCCCGTGCTCCGCAACGGGAGAGGCCACAACAGTGAGAGGCCTGCGTACCGCAAAAAAAAACAAACAAACAAACAAAAAAAACTGTTGAACAAAAGCCACTGGGTAATAGGAGTACAAGCACCCTGACCCTATGCACATAAGAGCAGGGAGCCAACTATGTTGAACACTAACAACTAACAGGCTCAAAATACAGATCTTAAAAATATATGTATTCTCACGTGCCCACATATCTATCTTCTCGCTGCCCAGTCTACAGCCACTGAAATCACGAGAAGAGGGTGGTTTCCCTGGGATAAAGCAGTGGTTCTTAACTGAGGGCTATTTGGATCCTCAGGGGACCTTTAGCAATTTGTGGAGACATTTTCCAGTGTCACAGCTGGGGGGTTGATGCTAGCATCTAGTGGGTAGAGGCAGAGATGTTGCTACGTATCCGACAGTGCACAGAACAAAGAATTAATTGGCTGGCCTAAAATGTCAATGGTTCTGAGGTTGAAAAACTCAGGGATGAAGTATTGCTACAGCAAAAGAAATTTATATCTAATGATGAAACTAAGGGGCAAGGTATGTGTACAAATCAACACCTGTTAAAACTAACCATTTCAGCTAGCTCTCCCTTTGGAAAACAGTGAACAGTATCTGAAAGGATGGGCACAGGGTGACTAAGTTATGATTGGGGTGGGGAGTATGGGTGGTATTGAGGTGCATCCTTACCCTGGAGCTTGGGGTGGGGGTGGATATCATAAAGGGCGCCCAGAAGGCAGCTCAAGGGCACCTAGAGGTGGGGCTGAGATACCAAGAAGGACAAAGGCTTCAAAAGCCAAAGTTCGGACCACTTAACCATTTTGCCTCGGGCTCTCCATGCAAAGTGGACACAATGGCTCTTCATCTCAGTCTTATTCAAATAAAATAAGTTGGAGAGAGGGGGGCTTATTCTTTGGCCATAAGCCTGGAATTTTGTTCTTTTTTAAAAATAAATATCTGCTTTCAAGAAGTCAAGCTGCAGGGAGGGAAGTCACATTAAACAGAGACAAAAGGCGGGGGGGGGGGGG
>NW_006792210.1:1845271-1862605 GCF_000442215.2 Lipotes vexillifer | reverse complement strand
TCCTTTTTTTTTTTTTTTTTTTGTAACATGGAAAGGCTTGAAGTAGACTGATAGATAATTGCCCAAAGAGGCCTAACACTCCCTAATATCCCGTCATGAAATTCCTTTCAGCACCACCAAGGACATAATTCTGAATTGTAAATGCAAAACAGCATAATAGCCTCCTCCCCCCCCTTCCTTCCATTAAGAAGGTCTACAGTGTAAAGCAACAAAAGAACTCTCATACAGTACAAAAGAGGTTTCTCTCACCAACCAGGGTTGCACACTCAACTAAGCATGTAAAAAGCATTTCTTAAATCATTCCTTTTGAAAAGTAGCAAGAGTATCTTAAGAACCAAGCATGTTACTAGCTAATCCCCTCAGCTGTTACAGATGGGGTACACCAAGAAGGATGGAAAAATATCAATGATTTTTAAAAGGAAGTGACTTTTCATCTCATTCAAATGGTTCTACTACTGTTACAATGTTGGCGGTTGAAAAACAAGCAGAGAAAATCCACATAGTACAGTAAAAAGTATACAGGTCTGGAAGAGAGCAGGATAGTTCTTGTTCTGGTACTGACTAGCTGTTATGATCTTAGGCAAGTCACTGCACCCCTCTGGGTCTCAGTTACTTCAAGTGTTAAGTGATAGGTTCCCTCTCAAATCTATCACTCAAGTTTGAATATAAGAGAACACAATGGAAAAAGGACTCAACTTTCTAATTTCGCACTCATATTTTTATCGTCTTTGGATTTAAAAATAAAATTTCACATACAATGCTTGGTCTGCTGCTGAGCCCTTATCTAAATTCATTTTCTAACCAGTATTCTTAATACCCAGTACTGGTGAGCCATCCTTGACTTTCAAAGAAGAGTTGTTCATAACAATGGTTATCCAATAATCTCCCTTCCGTAATGTCAACAGTCCATTTCCCAGCTATGAGTGAATCACTCCAACAATATTAGCTTATGAGGCATTCAATAAAGACAGACCATGAGTTGTTAGAAGCTGAAGGAGCACCTGTACTCACCAGAGACCACTGAGAATTTAACAGGAGAAGCTTCTTGTGCATATATACAAAGGAGAAATTAATCCACAGGAAGAAAAGCATTCTAAATTAAGAACGTCTTTGGGAATTAACAGAGCAAGAGAAAGCCACCATTCTTTTCTAGAATGTGAATAATTGAGTTAGCTATATAACCTAATATGTGAGATTTAATTTCATGTTTATATAATAAAAGTAGACATTCTTCAACAAAAGGATGTTTAAAGGACTATCTTTAAAGTACAACGGAAGTCACATTTATAGTATGCTTGCTATTAGAGGACCATACTCAGACCATCTAAGCATTTAAGTGAAATAAACAAGTTAAGTGTCTTATATTTGGGAGTATGACACGTTTTATCAAACTGCATTAAGAAAAATACAGGGTCCCACATAACCACAGTTAATATACTGAATTGATGGTGGTAAAATTCCACTGGACTTCCTATATACAACCTTCAATTTGCTTCATGGTTTCTATTAATGTTAAACACTACACTTGAAGGCAAGGATTTATAGTTACATCTAGAGTAAACAGAAATCATTAAAATTCAGCTCCTCTGGACATTATATTCAGTATTTTTCTAGATAGAAACAAATGAAAAGATACAGTCCTGGCATGATAAAGGAAATTGGAAAAACCTAATTAGTGAAACAAATATGTAAGTAGGCAGGCATAGCATAAGCAAAAAAGCCAAGTAGAGTTAAAACCAAATTTCTATTGATTCCTCCCACAGGAAGTATTTCACCTCACTGTTCCTCAATACAACTTGAACTACCAGATGGCAGAATGATTACCTAGTTAAAAGTTTTAACTATAACTAAAGACCAAAGAATATGACAGAAGTGTACTATAGGCTCTTTTAGTCTGTTTCCATCTCTTATAAACACTTGATCCCTCCTAGGTATAGGAAAAAGGATGAATACAATTTTGGGGAAAATCTTAAATTTAAGGCTAAAAATCGCAGCAGCCTTAACTCATAACGACAATCAGAACTTGAACTGAAGTCACTTTGGAAGGTTTAGTTGAGCTGATTAATAGCCCCAAACAAGTTTGCCTGTATCCTTCCATTGAGAATAAATGCAATTACTCAACCACACCCTGAGTGCTTATTATGCGCTAACCTCCTCTTCCAAGTCAGGGGAAAGGAGAAAGCAAGAAGAGTATGGATAAAGACCCAGTCCCCTTCCTCAGAGCTCTCATAGTCATAAGTGCAATGTGATTTGATGGTGAGTTTTCAAGGCAAGGAGTAAATGACTTTGCAGGAGGCAAACGAATGGACGGTACAGAGGAGCCTTCACAAGGAGGTATTTGAACTGTGCCTTGAAGGATGAGTAGAAGAAAAACAATGGGTGGGGTGTGTCAGGAAAACAAAAGAGCTGTGCAGAACACTGGGAAGCATGGGAAAGCGTGGCATGAACAGAGGACTATAGAATTCAACAGAATTACTAATTTGGTAGAGTTTGAGATGGGTTTCCTGCGTGGGAGCAGTGAGGGATAAGGCTAGAGAGATGGGTAGAGGTTATCTCCAGAAGGCCCTTCTATGCCATCATAAGGTGTCAGAACTCTGTCCTGAAAGCTATGGGAAGCCATTACATGATTTTAAACACAGACAAAAAAAAAAAAAAAAAAAAAAAAAAAACCCAAAAAAACAAACAAAAAAAAAACCCAAAAAATTTTGTTTAATTTAAAAAAAAAAAAAAAAAAAAAAAAAAAAACCCAAAAAAACAAACAAAAAAAAAACCCAAAAAATTTTGTTTAATTTAAAAAAAAAAAAAAAAAAAAAAAAAAAAACCCAAAAAAACAAACAAAAAAAAAACCCAAAAAATTTTGTTTAATTTAAAAAAAAAAAAAAAAAAAAAAAAAAAAACCCAAAAAAACAAACAAAAAAAAAACCCAAAAAATTTTGTTTAATTTAAAAAAAAAAAAAAAAAAAAAAAAAAAAACCCAAAAAAACAAACAAAAAAAAAACCCAAAAAATTTTGTTTAATTTAAAAAAAAAAAAAAAAAAAAAAAAAAAAAAAAAAAAACCCACAAAAACCAACAACAAAAAAACCCCATAAATTATGTTATATATCAAAAACAAAAACAAAAACAAAAAAAACAAAACCATAAACACAGACTGACATGATCAGAATTGCATTGGAGAAAAATAGCTCTAGCGGCCATGGGAGAGATGGGCTGGAGGGCATTAAGTTTGGAGTCGAAGAACTACTCCAATAATCCACACAGAAAGTGACAGCACTAAAAGCTGTAACTATAGATTATTATGAATTCCCACCTTTCTCAGCAGCCTAGGGGTAGGAATGAGAAGGGTGGTTGTACTGACCCAGAGTTAAGTTACCACGATGGGTCAGGTGAACAATGGGGTAAAATAATAAAGAATGATAACAGAACGTGGTTCAAGTGATGAACAATGAGGTCCAGACTGGTTATGAAATAAGTTAAGCAACATGAGGGATGGGGGACGACGGATGTAGTAGGCAGGATTTTGGTCCCCAAGATCTCCACACCCTGGTGCCACTCCCATGATTATGTGCTACTCCCATGGCCTTACATGGCAAAGGCGGGGTGGGGGGGCGGTTTATCTGGGTGTGAGCAATCTAATCATATGCGTCCTTTAAAAGCAGAGAACTTTGTCAGGCTAGTGGCAGAAAGGGAGGTCAGTGAGATTGGAGCACAAGGGGGACTTGTTGCTGGTTCTGAAGATGAAGGAGGTCCCAAGCTGAGGAACACAGGCAGACGTTAGGAGTTGAGAGTGGGCCCTGGCGGATAGCAAACAAGGAAATGGGACCTTAGTCTGACAGCAGCAAGGAATTGAATTCTACCAACAATCTAAAATGAACCTGAAAGCAGATTCTTTCCCAGAGTCTCCATATAAGACCCTAGCCCAGCCAACACCTAATTTCAGCCTTGTGAGACCCAGAACACAGAACACAGTTTAGTCTTCTGACCTACAGAACTGTGAGCTAATAAAATGGGTGTTGTTTTAAACTGCTAAATTTGTGGCAATTTGTTACAGAGCAATAAAAAACTAATACAAGAGATGAGGAGAGAAAGACAGACATCAAAGTATGATAGGTATGAGCAGTTGTATTGGGACTGATACAGAGAATGATGAAAATAGGAGGTTGCAGTCTAGGAGGAGGCTATTGGAGTGTAGAACTTCGGAGGTGGAGTAGTAGGTCTAGGTTACTGAAGTGTGGATAAACAATGCCGAAATAGAGGGCCACAATATACAGCTGTGCAGGCTGTGCACTGTACAACTCCATGTGGCACCACTAGCACAATATACACCATGTATTTATGTATTTATCATCACAAGACTTTTGCAGCAGATGGAAGTAAAAGGCTATGAGGAAGGAGTGTATTTTCTAATTCACCAAAAAAATATGAGCTAGCTAATACTGTTTAAAAAATAAAAAAGACAGGTGAAAGAGATATATTCATATGGCATGAGTATCAATTGCAGGGTGATGAATGAATAAGGACAGCAGAGAATGTTCTGAAATGAACTCCACAGCACCAAGAGGATAACAAGAAACAGACCTTATAAGAATAGTATGGGACAGTAGTAGTAAGTCAGTTATTACTTCTGCTCCCCCAAGCTCATATATAGCTCCTTTAAATGAAGTCACTCTCACATGCAATCAAAAAAAGTTAATGCCGGCAAATGAGTCAATACTAACATAATTCTCATTTCTTGAATGTTTCCAAAAAACAAATACATGCCAACTTTCTAATTCTTACAACAACCTACAATTTCATGACAGTTACATGGTAATTACTGATTACCGGTATTTTACATACTAAAAAACTGAAGAATAGAGTTAAATGACTTGCTTAAGGTCACACAAGTTAGTAAATGATGAGGCTAGAATTTAAAACTGGGTCTTTCTGTCTCTACTCTGCTGAGCTTCCTTCCAAGCAGACAAAATGTGGGCTAGATGTTTCCTAACATATTCCAATTATCCAAAAGCCTAGCACCACCCCACTGTACCCAGTGAGTCCTACCCTCCTCCCTCATCTGTGTCTGACCCTTGGAGCCCTTGTCTCTAGAGGGCAATCTCTCTATATGTGTTACCTCCTCCCCCCAAGGAAATAGTAAGATGACTCAGTTCAAGTGCACGCCTCCTTAGAAACTGAACTAAACTCTGGAGACGTCTAGTAGGCAGAGACATCCTCTCATTTGCACATCACAGACAGTTATATCTACTCATAATACTGGCTTTGGATACCTTGGCTCTGATACAGAACAGGGCATGCTGGTGCCAAAACTATGTGTAATATTGGGGCTGGAGACTTCTAAAAACACACATTCTCCCACACATTCCACATGTGCATGCACACTCACGCCCACGCCCACATTAGCAAACAGCACTGGCCTCCCATAATGCCAAGTTCTAAGCAAGCAGGCTCTTCATGGAAATAGTTTGAATTTGGGAACTGGCCAGGATGTCGAGGTTCTAGACTACACATACCTAATTTTTTAATACTAATTGCAGCATTGACAAGAAATTTTGGTGACAAGCTTGGTATTCTGATCTTATCTTGTTTCTTTCTTCTTCTTTATGAGACCTGGAATTTTCCCATTTGAAGTTTCCTCCATTAAATCCAGACAGAAATAGTTGAATGGGATTCAGTAAAATACAGTAAGCTTATATCCTTACTACTAACATCTAGCTGGAAAAATATAAATCTACACCAAATATGAATGTTTGACTTTTCTACCTGTTTTATGAAATTCTTGTAGAGTGTAGAAATTAAAGAGTCATAAACTTTGGCTGCCAGTAAAATCATATTTCGGATTTTTGTTCTCTTTCTCCAGGTGATTAATTTCAGAGCGGTGGCTTGGTTTATTAACAAAGTCATTGCTTGATACAGTAATAGTGTATCCTGGCCCGTTCCAGTTTTCTTTTTCCAACTAAAGGAAGAGTCTCTTTCTGAGTCATATGGGCAGGCTGTATATTTACTTGATAAATTCTTGGTGACAATAAAAGCTGAATTTTCCTGGATTCTTCTTATTAGCCTACAGTAAACCCAAATCATCTAACAGTGGGCTCCATTCGAAAGAACTCCAGGGTACTTCAATGATTTTCAAAAGAAAAGGTCTACAAACAAAACAAGAATCGTATTTGGAGCCACTGCTATGTGTGCTTCGTGTCCAGAATTAATTACACCTCACCTCGACTCCTAGGTACCTGTCCCTGTCAACATGCATAGCTACTTAACCTGCAGGCAAGAAAGGTACAAGCCAAAGAGGGCAAAAGAGCTCTACTGCTGCCAACCCCCCTACATAGACTGTGTGTATTCATTTCATGCTTTTTTAGCATCAACTGGTAAAGTCCTACACTCCTCAATGCAATGGGCACCAACAGCAAAGTCTGCTGAGGACAGATCATCAACCATTCTGGCATATACTAGCAGTGACTCTGACTGCATTTAAGCCACAATTGTTTCTTTGTTCAGAGCTGAAGTAAGAGAGTATTTATACATAAGCTGTTCTTGGTCCTAAAAAACCTTATTTCCATACTAATGAATGACCCAATTTATAGTTCAACAAAAATGACTTCTACTTGGCAAAAGAATATATGTCACCCAACAAAGAGGCTGATTCAAGAACGTCCCACCCCCCACCACAACCTGGTTTAGACGGCAAATAAGGAACAGACTCCTGGATTGGAAGAAAAAAAGATGCTTCAGATCCTCTCTGTCTCTGTCTCTTCCCTCTTTTCACACCACTCATAACACACACACACACACACACACACACACACACACACACAAATACCAAAGACTTGTATCACTTACATTTACACACCCACCCACCCAGACTGGTGTGTGCGCGCACGCACACGCACACACACACACACACACTCCAGACTCTCACAACTGCACACTCACGCCACATGAACGTGATGGATACCAGATGCAAAAACACTATATGCTCTCACACTGGCTCACACTCATCCACACCTACACACCACTCACACTCACACTCATAGAGCGTATTTTGTATTTTCTATCAAGTTCAGCATGGTTTCTTGGTAACTGCTTTTTCCTCTCTGATTTGATTCTTTCATTGCATCCCTAGAATCTTCTTTGGTTGCTTGCACTTATAAGAGATACGTCAGTACCGTGACCCTCTCCACCCCTCTCTCTGGGGCCAAATTTATAAGCCACAGGCTGACTGTCAAAGCTTCAGGTGGGTGGAAAAGAAAAGGGAAAGAAAGTTGCTCTCCCCCTCCGTGCGCTTTTCCAGATAAAAGTTCACCATAGACCCGGGACAGTGAATTGTGTCCACTTATCCTCACTTTTGACTTCAGTCCATTTTTCAAATGTACCTGAGCTCTGAGACGTGGCCACCAAGCAGGTAGTAATACCAGTTGGCAGGGATGAAAGAACAAACTGACCACTGCATGATGATTTTGCAACTTGTTTTCAGAGCGTAAATTCAACCCTAATCATCTGAGAATAAGAATAGCTAATTTGGTGACAGGCCCTACGTATGGCTATACACACGTTATCTTATTTGATGCTCACACAAATTATTTGATATGGTGGCTCTAAGACTCCTTATCTTAAAGATAAGGAAACTGAGGTTCAGGTAAGTTAAGTAATGTAGGGGAAGGCACCTTTGGCTTCTTTTCTAACTCTGCCCCACAGCTCGAAAGAATTGCTATTTTGATTGGTCAATATCATGACACTGTGAGGGACATTTCTTGTAGGTGGGCTATCTTTGGATAAAAAGGTCACACGTGTATTGTGACACTCCTTGGAAATGGAAAGCTAGCCAAGATCACCTCAAAGCCAGTCACAGTGATTTCTTCGGCCTTTCCTTCCATGCAGCATCATCATAATTCCTTTATCATGGCTGACCAGAGGCCGTGAGATGCCCAGAATTAGATTTGAGTTTACTGAGACGTAGAGGTCCTCTGTAGGCTATACCATAAGCTTCAACCCAGCTTTCCTTGGTACAACTTATGGATTATTAGGCACCAGCCCAACTGAAAATAATTGCATACCTTGTTTCTCACAGAGGAGGGTGACGAGATCAAAGCAACTTCTCAGCATTCCTCTTTCCCCAACACAACCTAGCCCTAATTCATCCCTGCTCACTGAGCTCCAGGAACATTGGTCTGCTCTCTGATCTCAAACATTCTTCCACTACAACGTATACTCCAAGAAAATAGGAAGATATCTATCTTGTTTGCCATTGTATACCAAGCATCTAGGATCGTACGTGGGGCATAGTAGGCAGTCAACAAATAACAAAAATCATGAATCAAATGAACTGAGCGAATGATCATGCAACTTGCTAGGGTCACATAGCCACAAAATGACAGGTAAGATTTAAACTCAGGTTTTGGGGTCTTTTTTCCCTGACTCCAAAGCCTTCAGAGAGACCCCAGGCCTTCTGAAAGATCCCAGGTACAAAGACGAGAACCTGCCACTGAAGAGCTTTATCTATTGCAAAAGATAAACAAGTAAACCATTCATCCTTCGATACAATAAATATTTATTTACACAAGAGACTGGGAAAAACAAAGATTCCTGGCACCCAGAGAGCTCATTTTCTCTCATAGTGGTTTTCATCAGAAATTCATATCAAATTCACCCAGGGAGTTTTTTAAAATGTTTCTGCTTAGGCTATACCTCCCCCACTCCCCAAAGGTTGTAGTTCAATGGGCCTGGATTGGGCATCTGTGTTTGTTTAAAAGCTGCACAGCCAATTTGAATTCACAGCCAGGCTGGCAAATCACTGGTCTAGTAGAATGCCATGTGATAACCTACTATTTCAGAAGAACAAATGAAATGTTATGGGAATCAAGGGGACAAAAGAGGTTTACAAGGGAAGTGACATTTGAGCTGCTTATTGAAAAAGAGATCAGTGTTAGGTGGGGAGGGGGAGAAAAGTAATATGGAGACACAGAAAGATCAGCTCAAGTGATTACTTCAGAGAGAACAGTAAGAGTGAAAATATTTATAAGTTTCCTTAGAATCGTAAATAGTAGACCTCGAAGGACCTCACAGGTCACCTTGAGAAGTACTTTTCAAGCCTAGGAATTGCCTGGGGATCGTGTTCAATGAAGAGTCTGACTCGGTAGGTCTGGAGTGGAGCCTGAGATTCTGCATTTCTAACATGCTCCCAGACTGCTGGTCCACAGACCACACTTTGAGTTACCAGATTTTAGGGGTTCACGGAAGAACACTGATTTGCCAAGGTAATTACTGAACTAGGAGTATACCAGCAGACAACTACTACCCAAAGACAGATCAAAGATCATATCAATCCAAAACTCAAGCTCTTACTGTGGGGATGGCTGAGTCCAGACCAACACCTATGGTAGTTTATAGCTTATCAGACCATCCAACAGTAAGCACTTTCCCTAGGTGCTTGACCTTGAACAAGAGCTAATCTTATACCTCAAATATTTAGGCCTTTGCTGGCTCACAGGAACATTTACCTCCTTCAATTTATTCTTAAAAAGGGCAGGAATGACAGAAAATAAAGAGCTACTCCTTTGACACTTAATGACAGCGACCTTTCTTGTATGTACTTCAAAATTATTCCAATCTGAAGGAGTCCAAACCCGAAGGAGAAATTCAGAAATACTCATTTCATAGTCATAGACACTGACTGGAAAACTGTCTTACTCTGCTGTGACATTACAGAGATACCAAAGTGATACAAAGGAGCAACTTTCAGGGCAACTAATAAATATTCACACTTAAGGAGGTAAAGCACAAGTGAAGCCATCCAATTCTTTTTACACCTGCAAAAAAAAAAAAAAAAAAAAACAAACTTAAGTACCATTTTCTTCAAAAAAGTGCACATTTGTCAAATACCAAATCAAAGCAGACATCCAAGTTTAACCTGGATTGTTGCATTTCATCCCCCCCAGCAATTCTAACATAACTGTATATTATTAAATCTGTTTTAGAGGTTAGGACACTGAAACTCAGAGATATTGATATTAAATAACTTACGAAACCATACATGTAGTAAAAAGCAAAGCTGGGATGGGAATCCAGATGGTCTGACACCAACGCCTTTTGTATTCTTTCCATTTTACCGAACTGCTTTCCATAAGAATGCATGATGTGATCTCCCTGTCACCAGTCCCTACCTATCAACTTACTGAACATAAGACATTTCTGTCAAAGCACCCACTCACTTCTCCCTTATATCAGCGAAGGGTTTACTTACTTGTTTCCCCGAACTGATTCTAAGATCCTGGTCCTTTGAGAAATCAGCCTAAGATAGTGATTCTCAAAATATGGCCCAGGGAATAGCAGCATTGACATTACCTGGGAACTTGCTAGAAATGCCAATTCTCGGGACCCACCCCAAACCCACTGCATGGGCTGTGCTTTAAGAAACCTCCAGATGATTGTGACGTCCACTCAAGTTTGAGAACCACAGCTGTCTATACTCTCTCCAGTTCAAAACCTAGCTGTAAACAAATCACCCTGCCAGAGAATGATAGATTAGAAGGGGTTGACTCAATGGTTGCTCTTGATTCAAATCCAATAATGGAAAAAAATTCGAGATGTATTTTCTCAAGAATAGATCAGCCTTTCTCAGGGAAAATCTCCGTTCAATGTAGTTGCTATTCATACCACAAGAATCTCCTAAAATGACCTGATCCTTCCCCCACTCAAACCCCCCAGAATCCCTAAAGGGTCATGTATCAACTTTCTTTCCATTTAAGTGTGTAGAATAACCTAATGATCGTGTAATTTATTTAACCCAATACAGACTTCTAATTTTCTTCACACTACCCTGCCCCACCTCTTAAATCAGGCAACAAAAGATTCACTGTGGTTTCCGGCATCAAATTTCAACTACATGGCTTACTTTTCAAGGACCAACAACCTTCTTTTTCCAACCTTTTATTCCTGTCCTTAACCCAGACTCTCTATGAAAACCAAGAATCAGGTTGGTCTCATCACTAACCAGCAGAGTCATTGTCATTCCCATCTCTGTGCCCTTGCTTATTTTGCTTTCACATTTGGAAATTCCCTATTGCCTCCCTCCTCTTATAGAAACACTACTGTCGGTTTTTCAAGGCCCATCTCAAACCTTACTGCCCTCCCCTCCCTCCCCACCCCCATCAGGCAAATAGGACCCCAGAGTCAAAAAATATTTTACCCGGGCTTTGGAGTCAGAAAGACTCGAGACTCAGTTCTAATCCAATATTTACCATCTCGTGATCACTGGAAAGTTTGTGAACTTTGATGAGCCTCAGTCTCCTCTTCCGTGAAATGGGCACAGTAAGAACCAACTTCCAAGGTTGCTGTGTGGTTTCAAGGAGAAAGCGTCCCTGACTCAAGGAACAGAATCATCAAAAACTCTCAGCCCACGTTAATCTCTCACTTCTATGGACTCCTAGAGTAGCTGTAAGCTGTGTCACACAATTTGCCAGATAATGTAACTGTCTAATATTGTGTAACATACAGGCCACGAAACCAAAAGCATGTACAAACTACACTTATAACCTTCCTCCTCTGAGAAAAGACAAGTGGGGTGGGGGTCCTGACTGGAGTTGACGATGGAGTTCAGGAGCCTGAAAGAAAGAATCTGACCCCAAAACTTAGGAACTAAGATCCCCGATAAGTGGAATTTCACAACTTTAGAGCATCAAAGGCACTCTAAAGGTGGCATCAGATGAGATCATTTGTTATTAATAATAAATTACCAGAGTGTGGGAGCAATTTTAGTTTGAATATAAATTAGAGAAGATTCAAAATTTGTCTCTGTAACTACAAGAATGTCACTCACTTTCATTCTAATGTGCATTTTTGAACAGGAAAGAAAGGGTGAGGCTTTAGCTTGCTCCTAACCCTGGTTCCATACATGATGGCTGCCTGTCAAAATTAAAGCAGCATTGACATAGAGAGCATGATGCGATGCGCTCTGCAAAGAGGAGGGCTTCAAACAAGAGGTCAGGTTGAGATACCACCTCTCCCCCTGCTACTGGCACACTACGTCTCCCTCCACTGACTTAGGTGGTACAGAAGGAAGGAGCAGAAAACATGATCTTACCAAGCTGCCAAGCTGGTTCTGCCTGAAGGTCCCCTCAAAGAGGACTTGGGTTGTATTTTAGCGTAAAGGCTGTAGATTCTACGGTGAAAAGTGGGCAGGAAATACCTGGGATGATGTCAGTTTTCCTTAGGGCTGATATTCTGAACAGGCTCTCAGAAGTCAGCCTCTCTCTCTGACCAAGGCAGAGGTGGAGCGGAGCTCCATCGAAGAGGAATCTAACTCCCCAAGCGAGTGGTGAGGCCCGCTGGGGTCCTGACACAGATGTCAGCAGCCACCCTTAGAATGGGGCAGTGGGGCAGATGTCTGGGTATTTGCAAAAGAGGGGCGAGGAGCTGGGACCAGCAAAGTAGACCCCCAGAGAGGTGGCAGAATGATTGAGAGGACAAAATATTTCTAACTAGTTGTGCGGTCTTCCTCCGTTCACGTGCTCTGAACTTCCCCACTCCCACCCATGAGATTCTACCTCCTGCTTTTGGTCCTGATACACGTTGCTGCAAAAGTGATGCCTTTGTGCTTCATGCCATTGGAAGTATGGGGAATAATTAATAATATCGCATAAGAACATCATCATCTACCAGCTGAAAACCTTGGCTTTAAATTAGATTCTTCCTTCTCTGATTCCCTTTTTTTTTTTTTTTTTTTTTTTTTTGCGGTCCGCGGGTCTCTCACTGTTGTGGCCTCTCCCGCCGCGGAGCACAGGCTCCGGACGCGCAGGCCCAGCGGCCATGGCTCACAGGCCCAGCCACTCCGCGGCACGTGGGATCCTCCCGGACCGGGGCACGAACCCGCGTCCCCCGCACCGGCAGGCGGACCCTCAACCACTGCGCCACCAGGGAAGCCCCCTCTGATTCCCTTTAATCGATGATCACTCAACACTGTCAAGCCTTCCTATCTAAATATCTCCCAGACCCTTTGCCTTTTCAGTACTCGATGACCATTAACGTTGCCCTATTTTGAGCCCTCCGATCCCTCACCCTCACTTCCTATCTCCATTCTCACTAGTATAAAGATAAAATATCTCCCTAGAATTTTTTCGGTTTTTTTTTTTTTTTTGGGCACTAGGTAGTTGAGGCTCACGGACTTTAGAGCGCAGGCTCAGTAGTTGCGGCCCATGGGCTTAGGTGCTCCACGGCATGTGGGGTCTTCCCGGACCCGGTATCGAACCCGTGTCCCCTGCATTGGCAGGGGGGTTTTTAACCACCGCCCCCCCAGGGAAGCCCCCCCCCCCATAATATTTTTAAGCCATAAGACAACTATTACATGGTGCCTTGAGTTTTGTTTTCATGTTTTCTTAACAGATATTTTCAAGTGAGCTCAGTAATGGTAAGGCCATTTGGAAACCAGCAAAGAGTTGAACAAAATTATACTGTTCTTCTGAAAGCTTGCAGGTTAAGCACTGTTGAGTGGTAAAGTTGGAGCCCTCATTTAATCCACAAATAAGCTTTTCAGATGTTATGACTTTAATTTTAGTAACTTTCAGATGGATCCATTAGATACATACAGGGGCTCCCAAGTACGCTTTACCTAAAATCCAGAGTCAACACATCATCGGTTGTCAAGATCAGATTTTGAGTTTATATGTCAAAACTCCATGTCAAGTCCCTTGAATTGTAAACTTTGAAGATTAACACATCCTCAGAGTATACAGTTCAAGGTCTGCAACATTTAGATATCGGCAGGATACCTCCCCTGTGTCAATTCTAATTTTGCATTTGCACATGCTTATAGCTGCAAATCGCCACATATAAATTCCCAGCAAATATACAATATTATAAAAGAGAAGAGCACAACTGTATTGAAAGGTAGGAGGTCAAAGACCTGATTTCCAAGAAGAAAGAGGTTGAAGCAGTTAATGAAAAGAATGATATTAATTCCTTTTCTAGTCCAGACTGTTCTGTGTCCTAATTATTTCTGGCTTTTCTCATATAGAAGGCAAAAAGAGGTCTAGAAAAGGCACTCAGAGCAGTGGGCAAGTCCTTATTCGACTACTCACCGTGTAACCCTGAATGTAGAGCAAACCCTACTAGACACCTGCGGTTCACCATCTGTAAAATGGGGAACTGGATCAGCTTTAAATTGCTTCTAGTATTTAAATTTTATGATTTCATGGATAAAAAGGAATCAGGTTTCACATCTATATGCACACCCCCCACACTTGAAGTGAACGCATTCATTATGCCATTTTTCAAAAAGGAAAAGGAAAGCCCCATACAAGTAACTGAAGCACTTTGGATAGGATAGCACTAACAGGCCTAGGACAACAGGAACACTCTAACACCCAGTTATTTTAGCTTTACACGTAGAAAACTTGCGAAGTTTCAGTAAATTATTTACTTGCGAAGTAAATAATAAGCTACCCATTACGCTCCTGGAAAGTTAAGATTACGACAAAGTTCACTTTTAGGTTGCACTGAAATCTGGTGCCTCACGTCTCCCCTCTTCCGCTTCTAGAAAAATAACAAAGCAAGGCCTTCTCCGTGTCACTGCCCTTTGAATATTGAAGCAAAGCTGCATCATCTGTCAGTCAGCCTTCTTTCCTCCACACTGAACATTTGCCATTACACCCACCACTCTAATAAGTTGCATGGTTTTCAGACTCTTTTAACCACCCACATCACCATCCTGTGGACACACTACGATTTGATGATCACTTCTTTAAAATGGGCCTACAGAAAACCAAACACAAACTCCACTAGACAAGCACAAACTTTTGTTAGTGTGTTGGAGCCTTGGAGTTTTAAAAGACTCTGATGAAAGCTACAGATGTTCTTTGGAGAAAGAAGTTCCTACATGTATACAATATATTCATAATCTGCAAATGATCAGTTGTTTCACAATCCATGACACTCATCCGTGGACCCCATGCTAAGAACCCCTACCCTGGATATACCTAGAGCCCAGGAGGGCTATCATTTCTGATGATCTTAACACTATATTCAGCTTGAATATACAGTGCCATTTGAATCTCCTAAAAGGAAGCCAAAGGATAGAACTAATTAATTGTGAGGTGGGAGTGCTAATAAAATCACTATACATGTTTTCAGGTATTTTTAATGAGACTTGTGGGAATTCAACTATGAAATATTCTAACCTACCTATCTATATAACTAAATTTAGTTAAGAGACATGTTAGCAAACATTGTGACTACCCTCCAAGTGCCAATTCAGACTAAGGCACCTACCGGTGCCAGGTAATATCTCAGATGATACATGTTCAACAGCAGGATAATGATTTATTCTTAGCATGAGGAGCTGTCAAGCAGGAAAGATACAGTCATGCAATCCAACACACTTCCACCCATCAAAGAGGTGTTTTCTAATGTTCTAATTTCCATTGACTAGAGCACATTAAACCCCTATTGAACATTAAAGTTAAATTAGACATCATCACAGGCTGAATAGCAATCTGTTTAACGTCATTTGTTTTTCCTGGGTACAGTAATATTTTGCTATGGCTATTCATCAGGCACAGAGAAATCGTGGCTGCAGATTCCTCATTCTTGGTCATCTATTACTAGAACCTTTGTCAAAAATCTTAGAAGACTGGGGCTTCCCTGGTGGCGCAGTGGTTGAGAGTCCGCCTGCCGATGCAGGGGATGCGGGTTCGTGACGCGGTCCGGGATGATCCCACATGCCGCGGAGAGGCTGGGCCCGTGAGCCATGGCCGCTGAGCCTGCGCGTCCGGAGCCTGTGCTCCGCGACGAGAGAGGCCACAACAGTGAGAGGCCCGCGTACCGCAAAAAAAAAAAAAAAAAACAAAGTTAGAAGATCGAGAATTGGGAGGAAAATTTTCAATTCTATATCAACAGTTAGTTTTGGGGGCCTGCCCCATATCTTATTGTGCGGTTACTGCTGAAAGCAAAAAGATCCAAGTACTGTCCCATAAGAGTAATCACAGGTACCTGACCTCAAGTCTTGTTGACATAGACCCCAATTCATCACTCCTGACTAGACTCATTCCTTTGCCATGTGACTTTACAGTTGCTCCCCCTACAGGCAGTGCACGTTGGGCTTGACCATGTGACTTACTTTGTCCAGTGGAATAAGGGTAGAAGAGACACTTTCAGTTTCAAGCCTAAGCCTTAAGGGGCACCTCATGGTTCTCATGCATCTGCTTGCTCCCTTGCATCTCCACCACCACCAGGAAAAAGCATCCCCGGTTAATCAGCTAGCCCAAGACACACAGAAAAGACTCAGACCCAATCTTCAGCTAAGAGCCACCCAGCTAAGCCCAGCCTAGGTCACCTGACCTCAAACCGACCCATAGACATGTGAGCAAAATTATTGCTTACTTGTTGCATGCCACAAATACCCTGCTATTGTTAGGAATACAGCAAGAGCTGACTCTATACTCAACGTGAAAAAGGTACAACAGGGCTTCCCTGGTGGCGCAGTGCTTGGGAGTCCGCCTGCCGATGCAGGAGACGCGGGTTCGTGCCCCGTTTCGGGAAGATCCCACATGCCGCGGAGCGGCTGGGCCCGTGAGCCATGGCCACTGAGCCTGCGCGTCCGGAGCCTGTGCTCCGCAAATGGGAGAGGCCACAACAGTGAGAGGCCCGCATAACGCAAGAAAAAACAAACAAACAAACAAACAAAAAAGGTACAACACACTGAAATCGTTGATTTTACAACTTGCCCTTTTTTCCTATGAGACATTTACATTTACATTATATATCTATACACACTTAGGCAAAATTTTGACTGCCAGGGACTGTGTTAGATGTAGGGCATGCCATGGCAAACAAGCAATGCTCATGGTTGCTTATTGCCTATTGGTCTGAGCTTCATAATATCTCTTACACCTCTGGACATAACGGGAAATATAGTGGGGTATACCAAAATCAGGGCCAGGAATCATTTTATTTCATTTGTAAGCAACTGATGGGATCCGTTATCTCTAAGAGCAATTCATAATTATATTCCCATAGCAATGCTTCATTTTCTGACTGTCAGGAAAATGAAATGCTTCAACGTTGGTATGCTTTCCAGATAACTGAAGTTTGCATCTCAAGCTCCGAAATTTGAACTACATTGGCAGGAACCAGTACTATCCACATCCCTGATATCTCAAAGGACACAGAACATAATTTAACTTTCCTTCCATGACTTAAGGCCATCATTATGGACTACAGTTATTGTGCTGTGCTGTAATACGGCTCTCGGTCTCTCTCCATGTTTCTCTGTCTCCTCCTTACTAGAAGTCTGTCAACTGTCTCTTCTGCTCTCACCCAACCTGCCTCTAACAGTCTTCTTTCCC
>NW_006792210.1:1838354-1845234 GCF_000442215.2 Lipotes vexillifer | reverse complement strand
CGTAAGTGCCACAACTTGTTGATCCATTTTTTGCTGTCATGCATATTTCCCTATCTGCCTTCCCCAAACTGCTGCATGTCCACCAGATAACCATGCTTATTAAGAAGTATGTATTAACAAGGCTCAGTGTGGTACACTGACCCTCTCAAGTTAATTGCATGGTTTTTATACATGGGATTCATAACAGCAAGTCCTGGCCTTCACAATTCTTTTTTGCTAACTTCGTGGTTCAAGGCTGAATATTCTAGAAAAGTGAGGCTACCAGATGAAAGTCTGAACGTGCAGGGGGGTTAACGAACCTTACATTTTATTGTGCTTTAAAGATCTTTAAAGTGTTTTGGGGTTTTTTTTGTATGTGATCTTACTTAATAATCACAATATTATTCAAAGAGCCAGATGAAAATGATCTCAGACCTAGATGGATTCCCACTCCGGTGTACAAGGAGAGAGCTTGTGTTTCTCTCCAAACACTTAGTAATATTACAGAAAGTCAACAGTTGGAGGCCCTAAAACCTCAAGCACCATGCAGCTATAAGCAGTTTCTTTAAAAAATGAGTGCCCGGAATGTAGTATCACTGTAGGTATTCAGACAGGCCAGCTCTGGAGTAGAAAGACAGGCTGGATGAAATCTCTGTCTGCATTGAGATTTTGAATTTCTGCATCAGGTGTATAAAATTTTATTTAAGCGAATCGGACCACACGATCCTAATACGTTTCGTTTTTAAAAGCAATATGTGTCTTAATATTTATTTCTCAAAATCAAATTATCATTTGTTCAGAAAGCTCAATTAATGTGAAAGATTTCGATTTCCATTTTCTTGGTATCACCCACAGTTACGGAGCCGAGGATTACTTCATCTCCGAGCGCATAGCAAACAGAGCCAATGTTCCCATTAGTTTTTCCTGTCACATCTAACGCAGTGTCTGGGACCAAACAGGCACCCAGTAAACGTCTGATGAATCAATGAATTTGTGAACTCATCAGATTTGTAAATCATTTGCCTCGTTTCTTCCCGTTACGGATGTTTGGGAATCAAAAAATAGAACTAGATTAAATAAACCACTAGCCCATCATTTACCGAGCTCTTTGTATTACCCACGACTTCCATTATTAATTGCCTTCTGTGTAGGAAATGTCGAACAATGGCATGGAGGGAATAAGGCAGACACGGAAGAGAAAGCAAGTGGGGAAGGCAGCAATTACCCTGAAGTAGAACTAATTGTTCCAAATCCATTGCTTTCGGCTTCAGTTCACATAATAATTGTTTCTGTGCTGCTTTTGACTATGCACCGCACGACAGCGCCACTGATAGAATGCAATAAAAACCAAATTCCTTTTGCTTCTCTCCATATACAGTCTATGCACATAGCCAGTAAATGGGTTCAAATGCCATCACAAAAGATGTTCCAGCTGCAGCCTCCATTGGCCATATGTGGGATTGTGTAGACACAGTTCTGACAGAAAGTTCTGAGAGAAAGTCTAAGCTATGTAGGCAAGGGGGGAGGCAACTATCTGTTATCATCTCCGTGTTTACAAATTTATGACATGAAAACAGGACGTAGTTTGGACTGTTTGTTGATATTCCCCCCTTGCACCTACATAACTCTCTGAGCAATCCAGTCCCAACAGGTAGATATTTGCATGTACTGTGCACATTTAAATTCAGCCACCTGCCAGAGCCCTCCAACAGCTGTCTAAACATCAGTCACCCTAAATTGTTATTCCCTAAGATCTCAAAACTGTCTATTTTCTTTTTTTCTTTTTCTTTTTTTAGTTATTATTAGTTAAAGGGATCACATGGTGAATTCTTTCAGAATGTTTTTCTTCATTTCTTTTTTATCATGAGGGGGAAGTAAAAGGTATAGCAGGGGAAAAGGTAAAAGGTTGGTCCCCAATTTTTCACACTCTTCTCCCAAACTCACCCTTACCAACAGAGGCAGCAAAGGTAGCACTGATGTATCCTTTCAGTCATTTTCCATAAACATACTAACCCCCAGAGAGACATACACATGTATGTGCACACATATGCACAGATACCCTATACAATCATTCACATGCTATTTTCTGAGTTTCTATGGAAACACTCATAGTTTTGTAATCCCATTTTCCATTCAGTTTCTTCCAACTTTTTTTTTTTTTTTTTGGCCGCGCCATGCAGCGTGCAGGATCTTAGTTCCCCAGCTCCCCGACCAGGGATCGAACCCATGCCCGCTGCGTTGGGAGCGTGAAGTCTTAGCCACTGGACTGCCAGGGAGTCTCTTCTTCGAAAATTTTAAAGATAAACCTTCATACAGGTGTAAATCATAGTGACCAATACAGAAATCAGTGATCATCCCTATTGGGGAACAAATGTGTGTGATGTGTGTGTGTCTCACCTCTCAGACTCTGACAAGACAGCGGTGAGAGAGTTCGTTAAATCGACCTAGGTGCTTCTTATTTATAAAACTTGAGGGAGGCTCTTAAATTGGGATATCATTTTGTTACAAAACTAAAACTGCATCAACACAGAAATGAGTCAAAATACAAATAGTATCATAAACAATTAAATCAGAAACATTGATTTCTTCATTCAAAAAATATATGCATGCCTATCGCATACTAGGCATCATGCTAAGAATTGTTGATATAAGGATAAAACATAGTCTAATTACTAGAGCTAATTACAGAATGTATCATAAGTGTAGTTTTCATTTAATCGCCAGTCCCTTTTCACTAACAGAAGAGTAGTATCTAAAGAAAAAGCCTTAGTTCCGATTTTCATATAAAACTGAGGGGCAGTCTACAAATACCTGACCAGTACTCTTCAAAAACGTCAAGGTCATGAAAAACACAGAAAATCTAAGAAATTACCACACATCAAAGGAGACTAAGGAGCATGACAACTCAATGTGAAACAGTATCCTGGAATGGATCCTGAAATGGAAAAAGGACATTAGTGGAAAAACTAAGGCAAATCCTAGTGTGAAGTTTAGTTAATAGTACTGAACCAATGTTTTGACAAATGTACATAGTAACGTACGTTGGGGAAGCTAGGTGAAGGGTATAGAGAAACTCTCAGTACCATTCTTACAACTTTTCTGTAGCATTAGAGTTATACCAAATAAAAGCTCAGGGAACTAAGATCCCACCTGCCACATGGCATGGCCAAAAAAATAAATAATAACTAGGTCGATATCAGTAAAGATGAGGAAGAGCAATAGAAGAGCAACTTAATATTTTCATTTTTCTCTATGCCAGACACCATGCTAAATATTTCCTATGTACGATCACAGTTAAATCTCCACAACAGCCCCAAAGATATATCCTATTATTACCTCTATTTCACTGAAGAGGAAAGTGAAGATCAGAGAAGTGAAGTAACTTGTCCAAGGATACAGAGGTAGGAAGTGGCAGAGACAAGGTTGGAAGTCCTGGTATCAAGATGAAACCAAGGTCTACAATCTTAGCCACTATGTCTACCAACTGCTTGACTTTCTGCAGTGGTAACAATGCTGAAATAAATGCTATCTTCAGGAAAGCTTTTGTGTTTACTAAGCCTCCTTTCTAATGTCCAAGACTTACTACATCAACTGAGGCTGCTTTTGGTTTTTGTACTGCTGTTTCTCTTAGCTGTCAGCTACCTCTATCATTCTGCATTTGCACATTTATATACAGCCCTTACTCCACTGAGTGGAAACCCATCCTCCAGTCTCATCAGAACAATCCAGGCTCCCCGTCATCCTTTGCACTTGGAGCGCTGCATTAGTAGTACTAGGAGCATCTGATTCCCATAGGACCTGAGTTGGGTTTTGCAAAGCTGTCCTTGCTTCTTGTGTTCACCTATGCATGAGGGTCTCAAGGGCTCGATTTCTTTCACTGGCCATCTGTCCTAAGGTTAGGCTTCAGACTTTGTACTTATCTTAAGAATCTCCCCTGTGGTCACTGGGTCAGTGGCTTCATTGGTGGTATCATTCCGCCACAGTTCACCACCTGAGCTTCACAGAACAGTGGTAACTCATCTGCCTCAATGCCCTCTCTTGAAACACCAGTGACAAGGTTTGCCTGGTTTTTGCTAGCACTGAGAGTTATCTTGTTCCACGGTTTCAAGAGGAAAGGATGATGTTCTGGGCAAAAGGCCTTAAGGAAATCTTATCCTGGGAACCGTAGACTCCAATCTCCAAGGTCTTTCACTGCTTCGCTTTTGAAACCGCTTCATTTTTGAAATTGTTTCCATTCTCCTCCAGGTGCAGGTAACAGAACAAAATGCCACCTTACCGTGTAAAACTGCAACTCAAAATCTAACCACTGCTTTTCCAAATCAAAGCAGCTGATTTCTAATAATAAAGGCCGCTTTTAGCCTGTCGAAGCTGCTAAGTGACTGCGTCCTTTCCTCACTCAATAAAAAGTCTGTAATCTACATGAGTGAGTGAGAGGGAAATGCTAGCCCAGCCAACAAATGTGCTCACCTTATCCCTCAGAAGTATACAGAGAGGCAGCAGAACAGCTCTGATCCAACTAGAGGAAAGGAACACCTTTCCAGATGCAGGGGATTTTTACGAGAAAAGAAGTACAATAAGGTAGTCAACTGGTTGACACTTTCCTCTTCTGAGCATGTGGCAGGTTAATTTCACCATCAACTTTCAATGATATACTTGGATTCAAATGCCTGACTCACTGTGTGAGCTAGAACGAGTCCTTGCTTTCTAGACGCCAGTTTCCGGATCTGTAAAGTGAGGGAGTTGGATTAAAGGTCTCTGAGGGCCCTGCCACTCTGACATTGTAACAGCTCAACAACTGGGTACACAGATCCAAAGTGCGGTTCAAATGATGACCAACACTCAGACAATGGTGCCAATCTTCCCCTGCTAGCCTGGCATGCCCAAAACACTAAGGAACATGCAAAAAAAGTCCCAAGCAAAATAATTTGCCACACCAACATATTTAGGTTTTTTGTCTCCCAATTATTGAGTTGGAATACTCTATTCTCTGTCCTTTGAATTCTTTCCCTCATTCCCATTTCCACATCCTTTTCCTTGATATTACCCTATCTAGGTAGTTTTCCTCCCCTTCCCCTACCGAAAACCAATCCATCCTTCAAAGCATAGCCCAATATTTGCTGAATATTTGAGTTTTCACTGATTTCTCCCAGCTAGTGATCTCTTCCACCTTTGAACTTCAATAGCACTGTGTGAAAAAGCTGGTAATTCTTTTAATTGTCTGTTCAAAATGTGTTCTATATTTTGGTTCTCTCTTTTAAAAAGGCCTTTCTGATCATAACCTAAGGCATCTCTGAAGTAAAACAAACATTCTAATTAACTGTCAAGTCCCTTCATATTTATTAAGAAAAAGGAACAAAAAAGTTTGTCTTATTCTACCCCTAGGAAAAAAAAAATGTTACAAGTAGGTTTAACTCCAAAGAAGTCCCAGCTCTGACCACTGAAACTTCAAAAACAGGGCTTGGAAGTGATCTGAAGTAAAGGGACCATGGTACTTCCCGGCCTTTTTTTTTTTTTTTTTTTTTTTTCATTATTACTGTTAATAGTACTAATGTTAGTATATTAGTATCATTAGAGACCGCTGTGATTGTCAAAGACAAAGAAGAACTAGATTTTCTGCTGCAGACGTGAGGGTTTTCGAAAGGGTTTTAGGGAAGGGCATAGACTATTTTACCTGCGAGGGAAATCTACAGATATAAGGTAATGCTTTCTCTCATCAACTCAGGAAGAAACAGGAAAGAGCCTTGGCTGGAGTAAGATAAAGAATAAACTCAGGGGACTTCCCTGGCTGTCCAGTGGTTAAGACTCCGCCTTCCAATGCAGGGGGTGCGGGTTCGATCCCTGGGCAGTGAACTAAGGTCCCACATGCCGTGAGGTGTGGTCAAAATTAAAAAGGAATAAACTCAAACCAAGTGTTCAGTACTCCGCTGCAAGGGTTTAAATCTTTTCCAAACAGTGACTTAGAATAGCACATTGATATTCTTAACTCTGTTAACTACTCTTAAAGGTACAGTCAAGTAGCTCAGATCAAACATTTTACCAATATTTATGGAGCAGTATCATGGGCGAGGCATCAGCTAGATGTTAGAGGGAACGCAAGAGAAATTAACATGCTCCGGAATGAGCTTGTACTCTAACACAGAGAGCTTCAGTTGGAAGGAAGGGAAGGAGGGAGGGAGGGATTTCCAGGGCAAAAACTTAAGAATCCTTGACTTTCCTCTCATTCATCATATTCAGTTTTCTTTCTTTTTATCCACACCTGTCCTCTGCTTTTCTTAACTCTGTCATTCTCCCTGGCTACATTTCTATGCCCCCTACACTGTCCCACACACAACTACTGTCATGGTGATCGTTACACAACACACTCTATGATTCAGCCACACCAAATTATTTGTGTCAGAATCACATATCTCTGGACATTCTCAGGCTGTTCCCTCTGCCCATTATTGCCCTTTAAGACTTGGCCAAAAATCACCTCCTAAGTGAAATTTTTCCTGACTCTTGTGGGCAAAAATAGTCCTTCCTCTGAGATCCCACAGCACCCAGCAGATAAATGCATTAGCACTTAGCAAAGTGTGTGGACATTATTTGCTTATATTCCATCTCCCTCTTCAGACAACTGTGTGAGACAGGATTCTGCTGCAGCAAACAGAAACAATGCTAGCATTTTAAACAGAAAGCTATGTAACACAAGGGATTCCGTACATATAAGATCACTGGAAGTGACAGAGGAGCAGGTTCTGGGCTGAGCCCCTCAGACAACCTTTGCCACAATCAGGAAAACGGAGAATCAGGCCACCATTGGCACCACTGAGATATAAAACACACTTCTACACATGTAATCCAGACAGGATGCAGAGCCACCATCATAATGAAGGCTTCTACAAAGCTACTCTAAACCCCA
>NW_006792210.1:1813617-1838241 GCF_000442215.2 Lipotes vexillifer | reverse complement strand
ACTCTTTCCACAGCAGGGCTTGAGAAAAGCAATAGATAAGACAGCAGTATGGCTACTGCCTCATTTCTGCCTCTAAATCTCACGTGAGTGCATCTATTTGGTGGATGCAAGGAGAACCCTAGCTACGAGAGCCTCAGAGATATGGATTTTTAAGTTTCAAACCTTGGCAATATAGAAAAGCACACAATAAGGAAGTTGGAGTAGATGGTGAGTAACAATCTACCATAAGCACCATGTATTTAGCACCTAGAAATAGTACTTAATAAATGAATGCAACTATGCAATACCCAATTATGAAGGCAGTTGGGTATTTTTAAAGCTGCCCCTATTTTTTGCTTTCTGTTTTTCTGATCGCAAAAGTTATTCACTTTAGAAGAATGTTCACCTTAGCATTATTTATAAAGGGGACATCTGGAATAATCCAAATATAAAACAAGAGGAGATGAAATAAATGAGTTATGACAGAATATTAGGCAGTCATTAAAATGATGACATAGATCTCTCTTTTGACGTAGGAAGATACTCATGGTCTGTGTGCAAAAGTAGGTTAAAATCTATGCCACACCACAAAAATAAATTTCAGGTGAGTTAAAGGTATGAATATGAGAAGCAAACTTGAAAATTTGGAAAACTGAAAAATAACTTCAGGATAGGAAAAAATGTCCAAGATAAGACAATACACAAGCACAAACCATGCTAAATCTGATGCCATTGAAAGGTAGAAATTTCTATACAATGAAGTAACCAAAAAAATCCCATCAACACAGGATTAGTATCAAGATTATATAAAGAAATAATCATGATGAACAGAACTGGAGGTATCACACTCCTTGACAATACTACAAAGCTCTTAGTATTCAAATCAGTATGGCATTGGCACAAAAACAGACACATAGATCAATGGAACAGAACAGAGAACTCAGAAATAAACCCACACACCTACGGTCAATTAATCTATGAGAAAGGAGGCAAGAAGATACAATGGAGAAAGACTGTCTCTTCAATAAGTAGTGCTGGGAAAACTGGACAGCTACATGTAAAAGAATCAACAGGACTACTCCCTCACACCATGCACAAAAATTAACTCAAAACTTATTAAAGACCTAAATGTAAGATGGGAAACCATAAAACACTTAGAAGAAAATATAGGCAGTATGCTCTTTGACATCAGCTTAGCAATATTTTTCTGGATCTGTCTCCTCAGGCAGGAGCAGCAAAAGCAAAAGCAAGCAAATGAGACTACATCAAATTAAAAAGGTTTTCTACAGGAAAACAAACCATCAACAAAACAAAAAGGCATCCTACTGAATGGGAGAAAATATTTGCAAATGATATATCTGATGAGGGGTTAATATCCAAAATACATAAAGAACTCATACAACTAAATATAAAAAAAAAAAATTCAGATTTTAAAATGGGTAGAGAACCTGATTAGACATTTTTCCAAAGATGATATATAGATAGCAAACAGGCAAATGAAAAGATGCTCATCACTCATCAGAGACATGCAAATCAAAACCACAATGAGCTATCACCTCACACATGATAGAAAGGCTATTATCAAAAAGATAACGAATAACAACTGTTGGTGAGGATGTAGAGAAAAGGGAACACTTGTGCTCTGTTGGTTGGAATATAAACTGGTACAACCACTATGGAAAACAGTATAGAGGTTCCTCAAAAAATTAAAAATACAACTACCATATGATGCAGCAATCCCACTTCTGGATACTCATTGATAGAGAATGAAGACACTAATTCAAGAAGATAAATGCACCCCAACGTTCACTGCAGCGTTATTTACGACAGCCAAGACTATGAAAGCAACCTAAGTGTCCATCGATAGATTGATACAATCTATCTTTCTAATGTGGAAAAATACATATATCTATACACGCACACACCACACTCATACATATACACACAACTGATTATTATTCAACCATGAAAAGAATGACATCTTACTATTTGTGATGTGGATGGACCTAGAGTATGCTGCTAAGTGAAGTAAGTCAGACAGAAAAAGACAAATACCATATTATTTTAATTAAGTGTGGAATCTATAAAAGGAAACAAATGAACAAACAAAGCAAAACAGAAATGGACTCATAGATACAGAGACCAAACTGGTGATTGCCAGAGGGCAGGGGATGTGGGGGGAAGTGCAAAACAGGGGAAAGGAATTAAGAAGTATAAACTTCCAAATATAAAATAAGTCATGTGGATGTAATGTAGAGCATAGGGAATACAGTCAATAATACTACAATGGGGGGAGACCTTCAAGAGGAGAGAAGAGGAAGACGCGATCACCTTCCTCCCCACAGATACACCAGAAATACACCTACACGTGGAACAACGCCTACAGAACACAGCCCTCAGACCTCCCAAAGGCAAGAAAGTCCCAACGTACCTGGGTAGGGCAAAAGAAAAAAGAATAAACAGAGACAAAAGGATAGGGACGGGACCCGCACCTCTGGTAGGGAGCTGTGAAGGAGGAAGAGTTTCCACACACTAGGAAGCCCCTTCACTGGTGGAGTTGGGGGGTGGCTGGGGGTGGGGAGCTTCGGAGCCACGGACGAGAGCGCAGCCACAGGGGGGCGGAGGGCAAAGCGGAGAGATTCCCGCACAGAGGATCGGTGCCGACCGGCGCTCACCAGCCCGAGAGGCTCGTGTGCTCACACGCCAGGGTGGGTTGGGGCTGGGAACTGAGGCTCGGGCTTCGGAGGTCAGATCCCAGGGAGAGGACTGGGGTTAGCTGTGTGAACACAGCCTGAAGGGGGCTAGTGCGCCACAGGTAGCCAGGAGGGAGTCCTGGAAAAGACTGGAAATGCCTGAGAGGGAAGAGACCATTGATTCGGGGTGCGCGAAGAGAGGAGATTCAGAGCACTGACTAAACAAGCTCCAGAGACGGGCACGAGCCCCGGCTATCAGTGGGGACACTGGAGACAGGCATGGAAGGCTAAGACTGATGCTGCCGCCACCAAGAAGCCTGTGTGCAAGCACAGGTCACTATCCACAACTCCCCTCCCGGGAGCCCGTGAAGCCCGCCATAGCCAGGGTCCCATGGTCCAGGGACAACTTCCCTGGGAGAACACACGGCGTGCCTCAGGCTGGTGCACCGTCATGCTGGCCTCTGCCACCGCGGGCTCACCCCGCATCTGTACCCCTCCCTTCCCCCCAGCCTGAGTGAGGCAGAGCCCACAGTCAGCCACTCCTTTAACACCCTCCTGTCTCAGCGAAGAACAGACACCCCCAGGTGACCTACACGCAGAGGCAAGGCAAAATGCAAAGCTGAACCCCAGGAGCTGTGTGATGAAAGCAGAGAAAGGGAAATTTTTCCCAGGAGCCTCAGGAGCAGTGGATTAAATCCCCACAATCAACTTGATTTACCCTGCATCTGTGGAATACCGGAATACACAACGAAACATCCCAGAATTGAGGCAGAGGACTTCGAGAGCAACGATATATAAATATTTTTCCTTTTTCTCTTTTTGTGAGTGTGTATGAGTATGCTTCTTTGTGTGAGTTTATCAATATAGCTTTGCTTTGACCACTTGCCCTAGGGTTCTGTCCACCTGGTTTTTTCTTTCTTTTTTCTTGGTATAGTTTTTACGGCTTGTTATCACTGGTGGATCTGTTTTTTGGTTTCGTTGCTCTCTTTTTTCTTTCTTTCCTCTTTATTAATTACATTTTAATTTTTTTGTTTTTAATATTTATTTTTTATTTTACTTATTTTATTTCCTTTTTCTTTTTCTTTTGTTCTCCCTTTTCTTCTGAGCCATATGGCTGACACGGTCTTGGTGCTCTGGCCGGGTGTCAGGCCTGTGCCTCTGACGTGGGAGAGGTGAGTTCAGGACATTGGTCCACCAGAGACCTCCTGGCTCTACGTAATATACAATGGCAAAAGCTTTCCCAGAGATTTCCATCTCAACGCTAAGACCCAGCTCCACTCAATGGCCAGAAAGCTACAGTGCTGGGCACCCTACGCCAAACAACTAGCAAGACAGGAACACAACCCCACCCATATGCAGAGAAGCTGCCTAAAATCATAATAATGGCACAGACACCCCAAAACACACCACTGGATGTGGTCCTGCCCACCAGAAAGAAAAGATCCA
Source organism: Lipotes vexillifer (assembly GCF_000442215.2). Classification (NCBI taxonomy): domain Eukaryota; kingdom Metazoa; phylum Chordata; class Mammalia; order Artiodactyla; family Lipotidae; genus Lipotes; species Lipotes vexillifer. Next base: position 1,834,123 of record NW_006792210.1, on the reverse strand, counting down.
GCCTCATCCACCAGAACACAGGCACTAGACCCCTCTACCAGGAAGGCTACACAACCCACTAAACAAAATTCACCAACTGGGGACAGACACCAAAAACAACAGGAACAACAAACCTGCAGCCTGAGAAAAGGAGACCCCAAACACAGTAAGTTAAGCAAAATGAGAAGACAGAGAAACACACAGCATTTGAAGGAACAAGATAAAAACCCACCAGATCAAACCAATGAAGAGGAAATAGGCAGTCTACCTGAAAAAGAATTCAGAGTAATGATAGTAAAGGTGATCCAGAATCTTGGAAATAGAATGGAGAAAATACAAGGAACATTTAACAAGGACCTAGAAGAACTAAAGAGCAAACAAACAATGATGAACAACACAATAAATGAAATTAAAAATACTCTAGATGGGATCAATAGCAGAATAACTGAGGCAGAAGAACATATAAGTGACCTGGAAGATAAAATAGTGGAAGTAACTACTGCAGAGCACAATAAAGAACAAAGAATTAAAAGAATTGAGGACAGCTACATAGACCTCTGGGACAACATTAAACCCACCAACATTTGAATTATAGGGGTCCCAGTAGAAGAAGAGAAAAAGAAAGGGACTGAGAAAATATTTGAAGAGCGTATAGTTGAAAACTTCCCTAATATGGGAAAGGAAAGAGTCAATCAAGTCCAGAAAGCAGACAGAGTCCCATACAAGATAAATCCAAGGAGAAACACGCCAAGACACACATTAATCAAAGTATCAAAAATTAAATACAAAGAAAAAATATTAAAAGCAGCAAGGGAAAAGCAACAAATAACATACAAGGGAATTCCCATAAGGTTAACAGCTGATCACTCACCAGAAGCTCTCCAAGCCAGAAGGGAGTAGCAGGACATATTTAAAGTGATGAAAGGGAAAAACCTACAGCCAAGATTACCCTACCCAGCAAGGATCTCATTTAGATTCGATGGGGAAATTAAAAACTTTTCAGACAAGCAAAAGCTAAGAGAATTCAGCACCACCAAATCACCTTTACAACAAACGTCACAGGAACTTCTCTAGGCAGGAAACACAAGACAAGGAAAAGACCTATAATAAAAAACCCAAAACAATTAAAAAATGGTAATAGGAACATACATATTGATAATTACCTTAAATGTAAATGGCTTTAATTCTCCAAGCAAAAGACACAGACTGGCTGAATGGACACAAAATCAAGACCCGTATATATGCTCTCTACAAGAGACCCACTTTAGACCTAGGGAAACATACAGACTGAAAGTGAGGGGATGGAATAAGATATTCCATGCAAATGGAAATCAAAAGAAAGCTGCAGTAACAATTCTCATATCAGACAAAACAGACTTTAAAATAAACACTATTATAAGAGACAAAGAAGGCCATGACATACGATCGAGGGATCAGTCCAAGAAGAAGATATAACAATTGTAAATATTTATGCACCCAACATAGAAGCACCTCAATACACAAGGCAAACACTAACAGCCATAAAAGGGGAAATCGACATTAACACAAACATAGTAGGGGACTTTAACACCCCACTTTCACCAATGGGCCGATCATCCAAAATGAAAATAAATAAGGAAACACAAGCTTTAAATGACACATTAAACAAGATGGACTTAATTGATATTTAGAGGACATTCCATCCAAAAACAACAATACACATTTTTCTCAAGTGCTCATGGAACATTCTCCAGGATAGATCATACCTTGGGTCACAAATCAAGCCTTGGTAAATTTAAGAAAACTGAAATTGTATCAAGTATCTTTTCCGACCACAACGCTATGAGACTAGATATCAAGTACAGGAAAAGATCTGTAAAAAATACAAACACATGGAGGCTAAACAATACATTACTTAATAACGAAGTGATCACTGAAGAAATCAAAGAGGAAATCAAAAAATAACTAGAAACAAATGACAATGGAGACACGACGACCCAAAACCTATGGGATGCAGCGAAAGCGTTCTAAGAGGGAAGTTTACAGCAATACAATCCTACCTTAAGAAACAGGAAACATCTTAAATAAACAACCTAACCTTGCACATAAAGCAATTAGAGAAAGAAGAAAAAAACCCAGTTAGAAGGAAGGAAATCATAAAGATCAGATCAGATCAGAAATAAACGAAACAGAAATAAAGGAAACAATAGCAAAGATCAATAAAACTAAAAGCTGGTTCTCTAAGATAAACAAACTTGATAAACCATTAGCCAGACTCATCAAGAAAAAAAGGGAGAAGATTCAAATCAATAGAATTAGAAATGAAAAAGGAGAAGTAACAACTGACACTGCAGAAATACAAAGGATCATGAGAGATTACTACAAGCAACTCTATGCCAATAAAATGGACAACCTGGAAGAAATGGACACATTCTTAGAAATGCACAACCTGCCAAGACTGAATCAGGAAGAAATAGAAAATATGAACAGACCAATCACAAGCACTGAAATTGAGACGGTGATTAAAAATCATCCAACAAACAGAAGCCTAGGACCAGACGGCTTCACAGGCGAATTCTATCAAATATTTAGAGAAGAGCTAACACCTATCCTTCTCAAACTCTCCCAAAATGTAGCAGAGGGAGGAACACTCCCCAACTCATTCTACGAGGCCACCATCACCCTGATTCCAAAACCAGACAAGGATGTCACAGAGAAAGAAAACTACAGGCCACTATCACTGATGAACACTGATGCAAATATCCTCAACAAAATACTAGAACAGAATCCAACAGCACATTAAAAGGATCATACACCATGATCAAGTGGGGTTTATTCCAGGAATGCAAGGATTCTTCAATATATGCCAATCAATCAACGTGATACACCATATTAACAAAATGAAGGAGAAAAACCATATGATCATCTCAATAGGGGCAGAGAAAGCTTTCGACATAATTCAACACCCATTTATGATAAAAACCCTGCAGAAAGTAGGCATACAGGGAACTTTCCTCAACATAATAAAGGCCATATATGACAAACCCACAGGCAACATCTACCTCAATGGTGAAAAACTGAAAGCATTTCCACTAAGATCAGGAAGAAGACAAGGTTGCCCACTCTCACCACTCTTATTCAACATAGTTTTGGAAGTTTTAGCCACAGCAATCAGAGAAGAAAAGGAAATAAAAGGAATCCAATCGGAAAAGAAGAAGTAAAGCTGTCACTGTTTGCAGATGACTTGATACTATACATAGAGAATCCTAAAGATGCTACCAGAAAACTACTAGAGCTAGTCAATTAATTTGGTAAAGCAGTAGGATACAAAATTAATGCACAGAAATCCCTGGCATTCCTATACACTAATGATGAAAAATCTGAAAGTGAAATTAAGAAAACACTTCCATTTACCATTGCAACAAAAAGAATATAATATCTAGGAATAAACCTACCTCAGGAGACAAAGACCTGTATGCAGAAAATTGTATGACACTGATGAAAGAAATTAAAGATGACGCAAATACATGGAGAGATATGCCATGCTCTTGGATTGGAAGAATCAACATTGTGAAAATGACTCTACTACCCAAAGGAATCTACAGATTCAATGCAATCCCTATCAAACTACCACTGGCATTTTTCACAGAAATAGAACAAAAAATTTCACCATTTGTATGGAAACACAAAAGACCCCACATAGCCATAGCAATCTTCAGAACGAAGAACAGAGCTGGAGGAATCAGGCTCCCTGACTTCAGACTATACTACAAAGCTACAGTGATCAAGACAGTATGGTACTGGCACAAAAACAGAAGATAGATCAAATGGAACAGGATAGAAAGCCCAGAGATAAACCCACGCACATATGGTCACCTTATCTTTGATAAAGGAGGCAGGAATGTACAGTGGAGAAAGGACAGCCTCTTCAATAAGTGGTGCTGGGAAAACTGGACAGGTACATGTAAAAGTATGAGATTAGATCACTCCCTAACACCATACACAAAAATAAGCTCAAAATGGATTAAAGACCTAAATGTAAGGCCAGAAACTATCAAACTCTTAGAGGAAAACATAGGCAGAACACTCTATGACATAAATCACAGCAAGATCCTTCTTGACCCATCTCCTAGAGTAATGGAGATAAAAACAAAAATAAACAAATGGGACCTAATGAAACTTCAAAGCTTTTGCACAGCAAAGGAAACCATAAACAAGACCAAAAGACAGCCCTCAGAATGGGAGAAAATATTTGCAAATGAATCAACTGACAAAGGATTAATCTCTAAAATTTACAGGCAGCTCATGCAGCTCAATAACAAAAAAACAAACAACCCAATCCAAAAATGGGCAGAAGACCTAAGCAGACATTTCTCCAAAGAAGATATACTGAATGCCAACAAACACATGAAGGAATGCTCAACATCATTAATCATTAGAGAAATGCAAATCAAAACTACAATGAGATATCATCTCACACCAGTCAGAATGGCCATCATCAAAAAATCTAGAAACAATAAATGCTGGAGAGGGTGTGGCAAAAAGGGAACACTCTTGCACTACTGGTGGGAATGTGAATTTTTATAGCCACTATGGAGAACAGTATGTAGGTTCCTTAAAAAACTACAAATAGAACTACCATATGACCCAGCAATCCCACTACTGGGCATATACCCTGAGAAAACCATAATTCAAAAAGAGTCATGTACCAAAATGTTCATTGCAGCTCTATTTACAATAGCCCGGAGATGGAAACAACCTAAGTGTCCATCATCGAATGAATGGATAAAGAAGATGTGGCACATATATACAATGGAATATTACTCAGCCATAAAAAGAAACGAAATTGAGCTATTTGTAATGAGGTGGATAGACCTAGAGTCTGTCATACAGAGTGAAGTAAGTCAGAAAGAGAAAGACAAATACCGTATGCTAACACATATATATGGAATTTAACAAAAAAAAATGTCATGAAAAACCTAGGGGTAAGAAAGGAATAAAGACACAGACCTACTAGAGAATGGAATGGAGGATATGGGGAGGGGGAAGGGTAAGCTGTGACAAAGTGAGAGAGTGGCATGGACACATATACACTACCAAATGTAAAACAGATAGCTAGTGGGAAGCAGCTGCAGAGCACAGGGAGATCAGCTCGGTGCTTTGTGACCACCTAGAGGGGTGGGATAGGGAGGGTGGGAGGGAGGGAGACCCAGGAGGGAAGAGATATGGGAACATATGTATAACTGATTCACTCTGTTATAAAGCAGAAACTAACACACCATTGTAAAGGAATTATACTCCAATAAAGATGTAAAAAAAAAAAAAAAGACTCTACCAGAAAACTACTAGAGCTAATCATGAATTTGGTAAAGTACCAGGATACAAAATTAATGCACAGAAATCTCTTGCATTCCTATACAGTAATGATGAGAAATCTGAAAGACAAATTAAGGAAACACTCCCATATACCACTGCAATAAAAAGAATAAAATACCTAGGAATAAAGCTACCTAAGGAGATAAAAGACCTGTATGCAGAAAACTATAAGACACTGTTGAAAGAAATTAAAGACGATACAAACAGATGGAGAGATATACCATGTTCTTGGATTGGAAGAATCAGCATTGTGAAAATGACTATACTACCCAAAGCAATCTACAGATTCAGTGCAATCCCTATCAAACTACCAATGGCATTTTTCCAGAAGTAGAACAAAAAAGTTCACAGTTTCTATGGAAATACAAAAGACCCCAAACAGCCAAAGCAATCTTGAGAAAGAAAAACGGAGCTGGAGGAATCAGGCTCCCTGACTTCAGACTGTACTACAATACTACAGTAATCAAGACAGTATGGTACTGGCAGAAAAACAGAAAGATAGATCAATGGAACAGGACAGCCCAGATATAAACCCACGCACATATGGTCACCTTATTTTTGATAAAGGAGGTAATAATACACAATGGAGAAAAGACAGTCTCTTCAATAAGTGGTGCTGGGAAAACTGGATAGCTACATGTAAAAGAATGAAATTTGAACACTCCCTAACACCATAAACAAAAACAAACTCAAAATGGATTAAAGACCTAAATGTAAGGCCAGACACTATCAAACTCTTAGAGGAAAACATAGGCAGAACACTCTATGACATAAATCACAGCAAGATCCTTTTTGACCCACCTCCTAGAGAAATGGAAAAAATAAACAAAAATAAACAAATGGGACCTAATGAAACTTAAAAGCTTTTGAACAGCAAAGGAAACCATAAACAAGACGAAAAGACAATCCTCAGAATGGGAGAAAATATTTGCAAATGAAGCAACTGACAAAGGATTAATCTCCAAAATGTATAAGCAGCTCATGTAGCTCAATATCAAAAAAACAGCCCAATCCAAAAATGAGCAGAAGCCCTAAATAGACACTTCTCCAAAGAAGACGGATTGCCAGCAAACACATGAAAGAATGCTCAATATCACTAATCATTAGAGAAGTGCAAATCAAAACTACAGTGAGGTATCTCCTCACACCAGTCAGAATGGCCATCATCAAAAAATCTACAAACAATAAATGCTGGAGAGGGTGTGAAGAAAAGGGAACCCTCTTGCACTGTTGGTGGGAATGTAAATTGATACAGCCACTTTGGAGAACAGTATGGAGGTTCCTTAAAAAACTACAAATAGAACTACCATATGACCCAGTAATCCCACTACTGGGCATATACCCTGAGACAACCATAATTCAAAAAGTGTCATGTACCAAAATGTTCATTGCAGCTCTATTTACAATAGCCCGGAGATGGAAACAACCTAAGTGTCCATCATCAGATGAATGGATAAAAAAGATGTGGCCCATACATACAATGGAATATTACTCAGCCATGAAAAGAAACGAAATTGAGTTATTTGTAGTGAGGTGGATGGACCCAGAGTCTCTCATACAGAGTAAAGTAAGTCAAAAAGGGAAAAACAAATACGGTATGCTAACACATATATATGGATTTTTTTTTAAATGGCTATGAAGAACCTAGGGGCAGGACAGGAATAAAGAAGCAGATGTAGAGAATGGAACTGAGGACACGGAGAGGGGGAAGGGTAAGCTGGGACGAAGTGAGAGAGTGGCATGGACACATATACACTACCAAATGTAAAATAGATAGCTAGTGGGAAGCAGCCACATAGCACAGGGAGATCAGCTCAGTGCTTTGTGACCACCTAGAGGGGTGGGATAGGGATGGTGGGAGGGAGACGCAAGAGGGAGGGGATATGTGGATATAGGTATATGTATAGCTGATTCACTTTGTTATAAAGCAGAAACTAACACACCATTGTAAAACAATTATACTCCAATAAAGATTTTTTAAGAAAATAATAATACTATAATAACTTTTTATGATGAGATGGTAATTTGATTTATGGTGATCATTTCAAAATGTATAAAAATATCAAATCGCTATACGGTTCACCTGAAACTAATATACTGCAAGTCAATTAAACTTCAACTAAAAAAGAATCAACAAAACATAAGCAGCCTAACAAGAAAAAAATGAGCAAAAGATATTAACAGGTAATTCACAGCTTTAAAAAATACCTGATAAACATTTGAAAAGTTGCTCAATCTCACTAATAATTAGGGAAATGCAGAATTTTTAAGTTTGACATCGGCAAGTGTTGGCAAAACTTTGGGGCCACAGGAAATCACAGACACTAGGGAAAGCACATCATTTTCACAACCACAGTGCAGAGTGATTTTGCTCTATCTCTATAGCTGCAGGTGTGCACCCTGTACCCAGCATTTCACACACAGGTAATACCGTAGGTTAGCAAACGTTTTTTGTAAAGGGCCAGACTAAATATTTTAGGTTTTGCAGTCCATATAATCTCTGTTGCAGCTACTCAACTCTTTCATTATGCCATGAAAGGAGCCATTGAGAATTCAGAAACAAATGGGCATGGTAGTGTACCCATAACATTTTATTTACAAAAACAGACAACAAGCCAGATCTAGTCCATGATGTGTAGTTTTTTGATTACTTCCAGGAAAAACTGCCACGTATATACACAAAGGAGGAGACAGGAGACAAGCGCAAGGATATTCACCACAGCAATACTTATAATGGAAAAGATTAGAAGTAATCTAAAGGTCCACCAGCAAGAGAATTGGTAAACAAAGTACGCTAAAACCATAAAGTGGAATACAACACAGCAGGTAAAATGACAGAGCCAAATTATATTTAATGTTACACTCTTTAACTTTAAAAAAATAATGGTGTTGGGGCTTCCCTGGTGGTGCCGTGGTTGAGAATCTGCCTGCCAATGCAGGGGACACAGGTTCGAGCCCTGGTCTGGGAAGATCCTACATGCCACGGAGCAACTGGGCCCGTGAGCCACAATTACTGAGCCTGCGGGTCTGGAGCCTGTGCTCCGCAATAAGAGAGACCACGATAGTGAGAGACCCGCGCACCGCAATGAAGAGTGGCCCCCACTTGCCGCAACTAGAGAAAGCCCTCGCACAGAAACGAAGACCCAACACAGCCATAAATAAATAAATTAATTTTTTAAAAAATAATGGAGATGGATGAAACATACAAGTGTATCTGTAAAATTTAATAATATGAACAGGCACTGGATGATTTTTTATTGTGTTCACTGTGCTTTCCTATATTGCCCAATTCTTAACAAGTAACGTGTATTCATATTGGTTTTAAATCAGATTCATTATGGAATATTTGGAAAGCACACAAAATGTGAAAAGGAATAAAAAATCATCCCACCACCTTCCTAATGAAACCCACTGTAAAGACTTTTGACATAATTCTTTTCATTATATTTTTTTGTCCCTTGTCTGTCTCCTTGCAACAGTTGAGACGGTACTAAACGTGCACTTCGTTTATTCTAGGCACTTCTCTATGTTAAATTCTTTATAAGCGTCATTTTCCATAACTGTGTACTATTTGTATTTTTTCACCTCTTTTCTAGAAATTCTGGAATGTATGTACATAGCACATTCATAACATAAGCCTCAAATTCCACAGCTTCTGTATATTGAGGATCAACGAGGTATCTGTCAGTTCTGTCCCTGCCAGCATTCCGCAATTACTAAAACACCCACTTGAATAAGCAAAAATTAAGTGGATTTAACAAACTGTCTTTCAGAATGAATCCACTGGAGTTTGTCTCAATAAATTAGCAAAGGTCCTTTGGACTCTCATAATCTTCTGGTAAAACAAGTCACTGCTTGATATTTTTGTGCCCTTGGTTCCACAGGTTAGAAGCTAACAATTGTCATTGCGTGGCTCTCGTACATACCATGAGGTGGTGGCCTCCATCTGAGACATTGAGCACGCTTTGCAAGCCTCTCAACTACACGCAACGAAAGGTGACATTTTGGATGCAAATTCAGTAGCTCTGTCGTTCCCTAGATGTTATTTTAAAAGGTTATTGATGTCTTTCTCTGAAATAATGAGGTGATAAATATAAATAAGATGATTTCAAACTGCTACCTTATTAATTCAGCTGTTATTGTTTTTCATAATATATATCCTTGGGTCCTTTAAGCCATGTGCCACTGCACTTCTCTTAAGCAAGGTACAAACAAGCTTTCCCTTTTTAGATTGTAGTATAGAAAGTAACCAAAAAAAAAAAAAAAAAAATCAAGAGAGTTGAGGATCTTATTTTGAATGGATCAACCTCCAGTTCCCATGGACTGCTAAATAAGCCACTAGTCATCACTTGGCCTTTGTTATACCAACCTCCCCACTGACCTTCCCTCACCTTCCAACTGCTTTTGCCCTACCACCTTGCCAGAATACTGATATTTCTCTCTTGTTGACATCAGAATAAATTGAAGGCACATCCTGGATTTTAGCCACTCCAGACACTTAACCCTACCAATTTATCTGGTGAATGTATAAGAGAAAGGATCATTTCCTCTTCTTCATCCTTCAAGTCCCTGCCAATGCCTAGAATAGTTCCTGTGGCACATAATAGGAAACAATAAAGCCTTGTTGAACTGAATTGCAAATACCCAGGAACAAAATTCCCAATTAAATTTTGTGAGTTAAGAGACCATGATGAATGTTGAGCTAAGAAGCAAGATTGAGAAAGTGTGTGTGAGGGGATGAGTTAGATCACACTAATTAATGATTTAAAATAGTAACCTACTTCAGTAGAATGAACACTTGTGTCTTCCCAAAATTCATATGTTGACACCTAATCTGATGGTATTCGGAGGTAGGGCTTTTCAGAAGTGATTAGGCCATGAGGGTGGAGCCCTCATGAGTGAGATTAGTGCCCTTATAACAGAGGCACCAGAGAGAGATCCCTCTCCCCTTCCACTACGTGAGGACACAGCAAGAAGACAGCAGTCAATGAGCCAAGAAGCCAGCCCTCACCAGACACTGAATCTGCTATCGCCTTGATCTGAGACCTCTAGCCTCCAGAACTATGAGAAATAAATTTCTGTTGTTTAAGCTATCCAGTCTATGGCACTTTTGTAACAGCAGCCTAAATGGACATCTACCATGTAAAATATGTTTTCCTTATGAAATCTTACTTCTAGATCTCAATTCAAAGGAATGTGAAGCCTTCTTTGAGAAAACATACCTCTCTCCTATACCACCAATGGCAAAACATAGTACATATTCTGGAGTACATACAAGCTTGTCATAGTTATCAGTGCTGTCAACTTTAAAACAGAATATGGCTTACCTGTAAATATAAACTCTAATGCACAGCCCTAACCTTCCTTAATTGTCACTGTTAGCATGGAAAGCACTGTGGGACTCTCTTCAAGGTCGGTTGAGTTGCCAACTGCAACCAACATTAGCAAATTCCTAGGAAAGGAATAACCAAAGCATTTGGTAGACTAAAATTCTTGAGAGCTTTGCCCACTCCTGTATCCATAGTGATTATTACTTACTGGTTTATAGTAGGAAAAAAATGTCTGTTGAATGTCCTTACCCCTCCTCTAATTCTTGGTCCAAAGAGTGGGAGTGGCCGATGGAATCTGAAATTCTTCTGAGGCCCTTGTTTGACCTCGGGCCCATAGTTTCAGTCATCAGCAGTAATAACCACACCTACTGCACAGTCCAATATGCAGTGGCCACAAAGAAAAGGAGCTTGTGACAATATTGCCCAAGTACTCAAAAAAAAAAGATAATAGGAGCCAAGACGATGGCAGTGTCACAAATCTTCCACTTAATTCTTTAATTTGTCTTCACAGCAAGTGAAAACTGATACCACTACACGTTTTGATGTCTTCATAGACACCATAAGCCATGGGGGCAGCAGTAAACACATTTTCCACCTGCACCATATATACGCTAGATGCAATTTCTTTGCTACAGCTCAGTGCAGGTAATGAGATTTTTCATTAGGCAGTCCATACGCTTTTATTAAAATAGCTCACTTAAAGGGAAATCGATGCACTTCTAAATATGGAGAATACATTTCTAGCTCTGTGCCCACATTATTATACGGCTCCTACGTCCTTGGAATGTTAATAGTGCCAATTAGGCTTACAAATAAGTGTGAGTCTAATGGCAGAGCGCTAGCAAACTCCTGGCATTATCATGACAAAGATGAATGCTATCTAGTCAAAACCAAAGATGATGTGAATGTTAAAGTTAGCTTCGGGAGGTTCATCAATGGAAGTTGAAGAACGCCCTTGGATGACAATGCTCTGCCCTTCTGTTATTGCATTGGTGCTATTTGTGTGATCTCCCAGACCTCTCTGAGACATCACACCCTAGGTGATGCTGCCCGTCACTATTAGAAGTGATGCCTTACGTTCACATTGTGCTTAGCAGTTTTTCAAAGCTCGATCATATCCTGTGAATTATTTCCTTTGAATCTTTAGATGGGGAGACAGCCAGGGTAGGCAATGCTTCTCATTTCAAAGAGGCTCTCAACGTCCATGGTCAGAGGGCTAGGAAAGTAATTGGAGCTTTAGGAGACTGTTGCAGGTGACACAAATTTGAGGGTGGGTCAGAAGAAATGAAGACATAATAGGAAAGATTTTGCATCATTATATTGTAAAAGCAATATGTGCATATTTTTAACACATCCAAACAAATTATAAATGTATAAATTGGAAAGCAAAAACAGACCCCCACCCTCCCTCCAAATCTCTCCTATGGGTAACTATTCTGAAAAGTTTGGTGCATATCTAACAGCCTTTTTTTTTCCTACACATGTAATATATATGTGGCTGTATGTGTTTGTGTATAGAGGTGTGTATACAAAAATAAGATATTATACAAGAAAAACTGATATTTTTCTCTTAATATGCCATGGACCTCTTTCCATGTCAGTACCTATAGACCCACCTAGTCCTTATTTATAGCTGCATCCCATAGAATGGATGTACCAGTAACCACTTGCCTGTTGCCTTATATGAAGCTTCTATTTGCTATTATGAACAGTGCTGCAAAGTACACCCTTGTTCACATATGTTGGCACACTTGCGTATTCCCATAGGATAGTTTCACAGAATTGGAATTGCTAAGTCAAACCATGTATGTATGCATTTTAGATTTTAATAGCCAGTGCCTAAATGCCTTCCAAAGAGGTCGTACCAATTTACAGTGTATGAAAGCACCTGAGGGTTATTTTGAAGAAATAACTGACAGAATGTAAGGACTGGCTGGATTAGGAAGGGAAAGCACAAAGATAACTTCAAACTGTTAGGTCTGAGGGATTTAAAGAATGATGTCACCTTTGAGAGACACAGAGAAGTTTGAAGGGAGCATGGTTTAGGGGGAAACAAAAAAAGAGAGTAAAGATAAAAGAACAGAAGGCCAAAGATTGAGTCTCTAAGCTCCCTATGGTAAGAAAGCAGAAAGAAAAGCCATCAAAGGGAACAGAGGCTGCACCATCAGAAATGTAGGAGGACAAATCTACGAGGAAAGAGTTCTAAGGAGAGGCTAGTACTTGTGACATGGCACAGAGGCGAGGAATAAAAGATGGCTTTGGATCTAGTGATCAGAAAATCACTAGTAACCTTTGAGAATACAGTTTAAGATTGGGGAACTGGAAGAGCTAGGAAGTGATTTGAAAAAAAGAAAAAAAAAAAAGAAGAAAACCCAAAGATCAGCCATTCCGGAAAGCTGGTAATGAAAAGAAAAGGGAAAAGAAAAGTGAATGCTGAATAATACGTCCTCCTGCCCATCTGAGGGACATCATTAGGAATTCCTATATTGGGGTCTTGCTGTTTTTTTCAGGCGACGAGAGGTCACAGATGACATACAGACAGTCCCAGTGGAGTATGCGCTGAAGCTTTCATTAGCTTACAGGGAGGCCTCGGCACTGCAGGAGTGAAAGAGGGAAACCACAAGAAGGGGAGATGCAAGCAAATATGACAGAAGAGTGAGAGCAAAGATTCGCTGGTTTCTTCAAATATTTGCCCTGTTCAAACTGCCAATCCAATTAAATGAAGGATGTTAGTATACACAATGTACACATCCATGACTGTACAACTCTCTCTATATATTGACAAGGAAAGATGGCTTCAATATTTTTAGGTGAAAACACAGGTAATAAAAAGGCATGTTTGCGTAACGTTGTGCATATAAAGTTGCATTCATTTCCGTATCTGCTATCAGACTGAAGAATGTTCACCGGGTGTGAACGGTGATGGTCTCTGGGTGGTGGGATGACAGGTGACTTGAATTTTCTTCCCTTGAACTCTTCTATATTATTTGAATTGTAAATGTTTCTCATTTGACCTAATCAATAAAGGCATTTTTTAAGTGCCTTCCTGGCCTCAGACTTTGGGAAAGGGCCACCCCCGCTGGACTGGACAAATACAGGTGGTGGACTGACAGGACATTCTTCCAGAAAGATCATCAGGATAAATACGTCGCAGCTAGAAGCGAGATAACAGAACATTTTGACAAGGACAATTTTCGAGGTAGCGATCAAAGATGGGACGAGGAATAAAGTAAAACATAGGCACGGGATGGAAAGAGACAGGATGAGCCCCAGACATGCGCTAGAGGTCAGACAAAAATTGAGGCACATTGTAAACAGTTTCTTTCTTTAAAAAATGAAGATGTAATAGTTTGTTCTTATGTTAAAATGTTCCTAATCCAAGAGACCCAACCCATACCCTAAAATCAGATTTCGCACCTACCTTCTGCTAATTCTACTGGCAGATTTTCAGCAAGTCACAAAAACTGAACCCCAGGTACACATCTCAAAAATTCATTGATATCAGGCACTCTAAGAAATCCCTGCTGTGTGCGTGTTTCCCAATTTAGTGTTCATTTCTCAGGCTTGTGTGATGAAATTATCAGTACCTCAAGAAAATGGATTCACAAGTTCTAGGAGTAACTCTTTGCAGGTATGGAATGCTGCCCAGTAAAGGGACGGTCTGGACCAAGAAAATAACAAAGTCACCTTAGTCAGCTGCTCCATCTGCCTCGATTCAAGAAGCCCTGCAAATGGCCACACTTCCCACCCTGCCCCCTACATTCCAGATATAACTGGTTGAAAAGTATTGAAGGATCTTGGTCGACCCTTTCGTCCACCTTTGAAAAGGGGACGCAGGGAGAAAACAGTCACTGGATAATTTGTTGAAGACATGAGGGGTTAAAAGGATTACTCCTTTCCATTAAAAAGGTTCCACTTAAGTGTACAGATTTTCTTAAGATGCTCCTTCACAAAGAAGCATTTTTAACCTGCTTTCATTAATATTCAAAAGGTAGCAGTCCTGGAGACTGAATCTCAGCCAGCTGTCATCACCTGATGCCTACAGTAGATTTGAGGGTATGTCAAAAACTGTTAATCATGAGGGCCTTTGATTAATCCACTTTAATTATCTCCATGGTCTACATGGCAAACCCAAGTGGATTTTCATTATGAAGGAAGAATTATATAATTGCCAGTGATGCCAAATTAATGAGGATAACTCAAGTCTATGGTAGACTAGCATAGAAAGTAAAAGCTGTAACAGGTGTTTAGTCAAAGTAACTTCCCAACTTCAGGACTGATCTTCCTTTGGCTTTTGATAAAGCAGAACCACAGGCCTGAAAATGCAAAGAAAAATATTTCCCACCGAAATGGATTCAGATCACATAATTGCCCCTGAAATATATGTATCTCGGCTGAAAGGATATATACAAACACCTCCGAGCAAAGTGATGACTTTCAGTTTTGAAGTGCTTGCCTTAGAAATGATTACTTCTTCAACCAAAGGGGTGGGGGAACAAGTAATGAGCAACTGAGAATTTTTCTTGGGCCTAATTAATGCTGAAGAAAAGCAAAAGTGCACACACATTTCTATCACATATGCATGTTTTGGAGCTACTCTCCCTCATGCATCCATTCTTCCGCTCAGTTTCCGTGGAGCTACAGCATAAAGGAAACTGCATCCAAACATATACTTGTTTCATCCAAGCAGCGATCACTCATCTTGGTTATCCATGTAGTTACAGAAAGTCAGAAATTTATGTCATCCTTGACACTTCCCTCTCCCTCATTCCCAATATTTAATCCATTTAAGCAGTGCTGATTTTACCTTCTAAAGACCTTTTGAATTCATGTCCACATTTCTTCAGTTCCACTGGCAACATCCTAGTCAAAGCTCTTAACACTTTTTATCCAAACGTGAATAACCAACTGCCTACATGACATCTCTTGGATCTTTTAAGGTCAAAGTCTCTGAAAACTGAATTGATGATAACAGCTCCCAACCCCACCCTTACCTGGTCCGCCTGCAGTGTTCCCTCTTGGGGAATGGAACCACTAACCAGCCAGTTATGTAAGATAGAAAACTAGATGTCATCCTTGAATCTCTCCTTTCCTCCCATATACAACTGAAATCAAATGTACCTCTTCAGGGCACTTAAATGCTTCCACTTCAGTTATACCACCACCATCATTACACTCCTTAAATATGAACACTGGAATACACCAAAAGGCTCAAACCGGTCTACTCACATCACTCCCCAATCCACAAATTATTTTTCTGCACAGCAAAGAAATCTTTTAAATCATGCCTTCCCCGCTCTCTTGCTTAAGTCTTCACTGGCTACCCATGGCTCTTAGGATAAAAACAAATTCCTTGGGCTTCCCTGGTGGCGCAGTGGTTGAGAGTCCGCCTGCCGATGCGGGGAACAGGGGTTCGTGACCCGGTCCGGGAAGATCCCACATGCCGCGGAGCGGCTGGGCCCGTGAGCCATGGCCGCTGAGCCTGCGTGTCCGGAGCCTGTGCTCCGCAACGGGAGAGGCCACAACAGTGAGAGGCCCACGTACCGCAAAAAAAAAACAAAACAAAAATTCCTCCACAAAATTGGTAAGGCCATGTGTATTCTGGCTCCCCTACCTCCTCCAAGTTTCTTTGTACATTCTCCTTCTCACTCTCTTTGCACTCTGATCTAACTAGCCTTTTTATAAACCGTCCTACTTGCCATGCTTTATTCTGTCTGCAACAGGAACTTTGTACATGTTTTTCCTCGAAAGAAACCCTCAGGACATTAACTTTAGTCACTCCTACTCGTCCTTCTGATCCCAATTCAATTGTAAATTTCTTTAGGACCATCACATCATATGACTCCCGGGGAAGCTACTCAGGTTGTCAACTATGAGGATGGTACCTCCTGCAGCTGGCAGGCACCCCGGCCTGGTAGAAGTCCTGATTTCATCTCTTCCTCACTTTCTCAGGGAAAGTTTCTTTGACCTCCATAACGAGATTATAAAACCATGTAGATTTACTATTTAACACAGTCGCAGTTTTGACATTCCATGATTACTTGATTAGGTTTTCTCTTCCCCACTAGACTATACAACGCATAACGGTGAGGGCCTTACCTGTCTTGGTCATCATTCTATACCCAGCACCTAGCAGAGTGCTTGGTATACAGAAAGGTACTCAAAATATTTGTGTTGATTGAAGATGAGAACAGAAGTATGAGAAGCAAAAGAGTTGCCCTTACACTTTTTAAATTTTTTTTCATGTCTTGTTGATTTTAACCATCACCATCTGTGCACCTGGTTGGTATAACGTTTGGTCTCTACATAGTTGGCCATTTCTCCACAGGCTCCTCTGGAGAGGCAGCAGCTAGTTGTAGGTTTCCAGGCTTCTCTCTACCCAGTGTATTACTTGGATGGGTGGAGTTCTCTGCGGTCTCTTGGTTATGCTCTAGCTAATTCTGCTCTTATTTTGATTCACTCTCTTCATCAGCTGGTGGTAATAGACTAATATCATTAGTTCTGTTTCTCTTACACTTTCTTGAATGGGTGATAGATGCTTCGGAAGATGTTTTGGTTGCACGTGCTTGCAGGGGCATTTCTACCCGCTTGGCTGTCTTCTGCACCTCCGTACTGTCTCTGAACTTGCACTGACAGGGGGTCATCCTCTCCTTCCTTTCTTCAGTGCTCCTGGACAGTTGTTCTGCACTTAGGATCAGCTGTTGCCCACCGGGGACTGGTCGTTTTGGGCTTAGGATTGGTTGTTCCATATCTGTGCTAAGCTCCTGTGGTTTGCTGGTAACCTCAGGCATGTTGAAGCCTCCGAGCAGTTTGTCCCAGGGCTCCTGATTTCTCTCTATATACCTCGCTGAGGACAGTGAGGAGGCCCACCCTTACCCTTTGTTTGGTCATCAAGGCACTGCTCCAGCCAATGGTAACCCTGGGGTGGCTTAGACATCATAAAGCACCACATCTGACACCCCTCACCTCCAGCCCAGCATTTATCATTTTTGTCACTGCCACTACTGTTTCTTCTTAATTTTCTCTCTTTCTTACGGAACTAGATCACTGGTTTATTATAAAAGGCTATAATGCAGGAACAGCCAGATGGAAGAGAGAGGTATAGGACAAGGTATGTGGGAATGAGTGTGGAGCTCCCATGCCCTCTCAAAATGCGTCACTGTCCCCAAATCTCCACACTTTCAACAACCCAGAAGCTCTACTCTTCTTTGTTTTCAGATAGAATATGGTTTTATAATAGGGAAGAACAAATCTGACTCCATGTTAGATCTGCTCCTTTACTTTAATAACCCTTGTGCTTTGTTGTCAGTGCTTAGTCATGGTGGCTCTGCACCTTTTGTAAAAGAATGTTGCCTATAGCCTGAAATATACAGGATAGCCTATTCTCGGGGCTCTGACCTTTAAGGGTCCATTCATATAGAGATAAAATTCTGCAGAACAGAGAACAACATTTGTCTTGTTGGAGGTTTACAAGAACATCATGACCTGACCTACATGGATGGCTGCAAGAACAAAGGATTCCAATGCCAAGAAGTTTGCACCAACCAACCATGCCCCTCCCTCAGCTGGCCTTTAAAAGTGCTTTGTGAAACCCTTCAAGGACATCAGGGTTTTGGGGGCACAAGCCACCCATCTCCTTGCATGGCCCTGCGATAAACCTTTCTCTGCTCCAAACTCTGACTTTTCACTTTGTTTGGCCTCACTGTGCATCAGGCACATGGACTTGCATGCTGTAACAGTTTTACCTACCTCTTAATCTCTAGTTTCTAATGCGTTTATATATTTCACCATGGCATGTTCCATTTAACATATCTATGATGATTCCTTATTCCCTTCCCAAAGGCTTTCCTTCAGTTGATATCCTTGAAGCTTAGGAGGTTCACTTCCAATGGGAGTAGAAGTGAGTCAGGTAGGGTAAAGAATCAACATTTCTGTACTAAAAAGTAGTGAACATATGGTAAGCACACAATAAATGAAGTAATTATTATTGTCATTATCATTCATTCTTATATACTGTCACAAATCCAATGGATTTGAAAATCAATGTAATATACCATATCAACAGATATGAGTTTTTGTCAAAATTCAATAATCACTCATAATAAAATCTCTCAGTAAACTAGAAATAAAAGGGAAATTTCCTCAAACTGATAAATGGCATTTACCAAAAAAAAAAAAAAATTCCTACACATAGCCTTATTACATAATGGTGGAAAACTGACCATTATCCACCTAAAGATCCTCCAAGGATGTCTACTCTCACCACTCCAATTAAAATCGCACTGGAGGTCCTGATCAATGGAAAAAGTCAATAAAGAGAAATAAAATACATATAGATTGGAAAGTAAGAAACAATATTGTCCCTATTCACCAATGTCATGATTTTCTACTTAGAAAATCCCAAGGAATCCACAAAAATAGCTCCTAGAACTAACGAGTTTAGGTTTAGCAACATCACAGGGTCAACATACAAAAATTTCTATTTATAAGAAAGTAAAAATTGGACAATTAAAATTTTAAAGTACCATGTAAAATAACACCAGAAAGAAACATGAAATACTTAGATATAAATCCAACAAAACATATGCAGTATGTACAGGCTGAAAACTCAAAAATATTGATGAGATCAATCAAGAAGACCTAAATACATGGAGATATGAAATGTGTCCAAAGACCCAATATTGTTAAAATGTCAATTCTCCCCAAATTAGTCTGTAATTACAATTCCAATCAAAATTCCAGCAGGCCTCTAAAAAATAGAAATCAACAAGCTGATTCTAAAATTTATATGGAAAAGAGAAGGGCTTGAAATAGCCAAAATAGTTTTAAGGCAGAACAAAGTTGGAAGACTCATGCTATCTGATTTGATGACTTACTATCAAGACTTAGGAATTACTATAGTGTGGTATATACATATTGGTGAAAAGATAGACACACAGATGAACAGAATAGAGTGCAGAAATAGACCCATAAATATATGGTCAACTGATCTTCTGTAAAGGTGCCAAAGCAATCCAATAGACAATGGAGAGTCTGGAACAATTGAACATTCATGTACAAAAAGAAAAAAAAAAGAACTTTGATCCATAGCTCACACTATATTAAAAATTTACTTGAAATGGACCATAGACCTATATATAAAACCTAAAACTATGAAACTACTAGGAGAAAACATAGGAGAAAATCTTTGCAACTTCAAAGACTTTTTAATAGGATCCAAAAACCACAGACCATTAAAAAAATTGATCAGTTAGATTCCATCAAAATTAAAAACTTCTCCTCAAAAGGCAGTGCTAAGAAAATGAAATGGCAAGCGACAGACTGGGAGAAAATACTTGCAAACCACGTATCTGATAATGTAATGGTATGCAAAATACACAAAGAACTAAAAACTCAAAAAGAAAACCATCAACCCAATTTTTTTTAATGATCGAAAGATCGGATGAAAATGTCATATACAGCAAAAGATGCCAAATAAACACATGAAAAGAAGCTCAACTTAATCAGATATGAAGGAAATGCAAATACAAATCACAATGACATCGTACTATACAACATTAGAATTAATAAAATTTCAAAAATTGACAATATCAGGTACTGGTGAGGATGCAGGACAACTGGGATTATTTATTTTTTATGGGAATATGAAATGGTATAGCTACTTTGGGAAACAACTGAGCAGTTTCTTATACAATTAAATATATACTTACTGTATGACTCAGCAATTCCACTCCTATTTAGCTTAGAGAAATGAAAATATACGTCCACACAAAAATCTATACATGGGGCTTCCCTGGTGGCGCAGTGGTTGAGAGTCCGCCTGCCGATGCAGGAGACACGGG